>NW_007377884.1:0-199475 GCF_000475195.1 Diaphorina citri | reverse complement strand
AAAATAAATATGAAGCAACAAGAATAAAATGATGTACCTAAGTACATACTTTACTACTAACAGTGCCTAAAAATATTGTTCTGAGGGTTAGATAGGTCAAAGTCATCAAAGTGCCTCTGGCAAATATCCACTGATTATTTAAGTCATGAGTACATAGATAAGAAGTTCAGGTATTTTGTTTGTTATGTGTTGTGAATTATTGTTATATGTTTGGGAGACCGAGAGAGGGGAGAAGAGGAGAGAGGTATGAGAAGAGAGAAGAAGGGAAGGGAGAGAGTGAAAAGAAAAGGTGAGAGAGAGAAATAAGAAGAAACAAGAGACAAGAACGGAAGATGGAAGGGAGGGAGTGAAAAGGAGAAAAAGATAGAACTTAGAACTTGTTCACTCTCATGTAAGTAGTCATGTTTATTTTTCTTCGCTTTAGACCAGGAAAAAGAGGAGTGCCAACATACCTATGTGTGGTCAAATTCTCAAATTATATTGAGGATAAAATTCCATACCTCGGCTGGGATTGAACCCACGCCCTCCTGTTTACCAGGCGAGAGAGAGAAGGTGAGAGAGAGAAATAAGAAGAAACAAGAGACAAGAAGGGAAGATGGAAGGGAGGGAGTGAAAAGGAGAAAAAGATAGAAGAAACACAGACTTGTTCACTCTCATGTAATCATGTTTATTTTTCTTCGCTTTAGACCAGGAAAAAGAAGAGTGCCAACATAGGTACCAATAAAATTTACAGAAGGAGAAGACAAATACAAACAAACGAACTCGATCTGTTTCAACTTGAATCTTACAAATGGCCTTCCTCCAAAATCTAGATCAATTATTTTACGTAGCTGTTGGGATTCGAACCGCAGACCCCTCAGTTAGGAATCCAAAGCCTTGGCAACCACACTACTGCGCTAGAAAAATCATTTGACACGAATTATGCTCGCCACAGTGTTAAGCAGTTGGATGATAATAATAATAATAAATTCGGGGAATGATTGGCAAATATAAGGGGAACGAGATGAAATGAAAACGGCGGAATCTAAATCGGGTATCCGTGCCAAGGTGTGGAGATGTACATTTGTGAGATAAATATATCTCTACATTTGTGAACTATAGGTAGGTCCGTTGATATACATTTGTGAAATATAGGTGGCATACCGGCATTGTCACATATCTTACTCATGAACCACTCTATATCTCTCTAGCTCACCAAAACTCGAGAGATACGACGTTTTGGATAACGCGCGCTAAGAACATTAATATCAGTTCAAAATTTTTTGTTGACAGAAGCTAAATACGTAAGGGGAGGAAGATAGGAGGGGCCCGGGGGCAAATAGGCCATATTTTAATTTCGCAATTTTCAGTTGGTAAAGGTGAGAAATGGTAGAATAGCAGGCAATGTTCTATTATCCTATCTCCCAGCATTAAGTAACACCATGAAAAACTGAAAAAGGAAAATACGCGAATTATAGGTATTTAGGGCTTTGATTTCTTGTTACAGTGCTTGTTGATCGTTGAGAACACTTCTGGACTGTCTACCTTGTTTATTCTGCTCGAATGAGACTAAAAAGTCCCTTTACCCCAGCAGTCTAAACAAGGTCTCGTGTATTTTATTTGGCACTTTGAGGCCTTGCACTAAACAAGGCACTTTGAGGAAGAATTTCTCTTCCTCAAAGTGCATAGAAGGGGAGGGAAAGGGAAGAGAATCAGGGGAAAAAAGTGCATTTAGGAGAAAGCGAGGAAGGGAGAGAGAGGGGGAGAGAGAGAGGGAAGTGAGAAATAAGTGGCCGAGCTAGGATGAAAAAAAGGGGGCAAATAGGACATGGAGAAAAGGGGAGGTAAGGAAATGGGTTACATAACATCGTAAGATATTGTGTCTGGTCCATATTCCCTTCTTTTTCGGGAAGGTAGATCATTGAACCCCCCATATGAACTCACAACCGGTTCGATTCTCTTCGGTACCACGCCACGGTACCAGTCTGACCTCTGACTTTAGCTCATTTTAGTACCTAAATGATAAGCATTATCGATATAATATCATTTTTATTACTATTATTATTATTATTTTTTTTTTCAAGAGGTTTGATAGAGGGAGCTGTAACTGTTCAGGTCTTACCCGAAATCAAAGAAGGAAGACAGGATTCACAGGATAGGAGGAAACCAGTCGTTCCGGGAACGAACATTATCCGTTCAGGATAAAATTCGGCCCGGGCGGGAATTGCACCCGTGGCCTAGTGCTTATAAGGCAGACGCGCTACCAACCAAGCTAAAACTATGATGGTGCAGAAATTACCTACTCAAGACTGGACAGACAGGATTCACAGGATAGGAGGAAACCAGTCGTTCCGGGAACGAACATTATCCGTTCAGGATAAAATTCGGCCCGGGCGGGAATTGAACCCGCGGCCTAGTGCTTATATAAGGCAGACGCGCTACCATGCTACCAACCAAGCTAAAACTATGATGGTGTAGAAATTACCTACTCAAGACTGGACTTGCTGGTTCCAGATAAATAAAAAGTACCTACCTACTTATGTACTCATCAAGACTGGACTTATAGAGAGAAAGAGAGAGAGAGAGAGAGAGAGAGAGAGAGAGAGAGAGAGAGAGAGAGAGAGAACAACTTTTTTTGAAGTTGTTTCGAAAAAAAAAGAAGAAAATTTCTGGAAACGAAATTAAAACGATGAAAGTATGCAATATGCAATACATGCATATTTAATTACTGTTGAATGTATAATGAGACATTAGTTCAGAATCTAATGCGATGTTGAAATTCTAAACTTAACGATATAACCCCAGAATATTCTAATTTTTAACAGACAGGCAGTTAATAAAAGGAGGAAGGTTTTAGAAAAAAAAAAAAAAAAAAAAAAAAAAAAAAACAAGTGGCGGGATTCAAACAGGTCACCGAAGAGGCAAGGAGACAAAGATAAAAAAAATCTTTTCAGCCTAGGTACCTATAGGTATTTATTACAGAAAGAATCCTCGTAGCACGTGGTGGGGTTACAATGCACAGTAGGTACCTTACCTCACATAATAATACGCAATAGGTATACGCCATCATAATAGATGTAGGTATACCTATGTTATACGCATTCGGATAGCACGAAATCATGTACCTATGAAAAAAAAAAAAAAAAAAAACAAGTGGCGGGATTCAAACAGGTCACCGAAGAGGCAAGGAGACAAAGATAAAAAAAAAAATCTTTTCAGCCTAGGTACCTATATTTATTACAGAAAGAATCCTCGTAGCACGTGGTGGGGTTACAATGCACAATAGGTACCTTACCTCACATAATAATACGCAATAGGTAGGTATACGCCATCATAGATGTAGGTATACCTATGTTATACGCATTCGGATAGCAATAGCACGAAATCATGTACCTATGTATTAGAGAGGTATCTTACCTTACTCGTATACCTATGTATTTCCTTTTGCCAAGGGGATACCAGTGTTTCTTCTGCGGAGGAAGCTAACCACTAGTTGAGGTTACGGCGAAAACGTTTTCTCTACCACCTAACTGACCACCTAAACATTAAAGGCCCATTATTACGTGGAAGACAGGAGGAGAAAGCCAGTCGTTCCGAGAACGAACCTTATTAGGACAGATAAGGTTAAAATTCACTCTCGGAATGGCTGGCTTTTCACATACCCTGTCTTCCTTCTCTCTTCGCTTATGGGACAGTAAGACCTTAGGCGTTACAGTTTCCTCTATCAAAACTCTTTATAAAGGAGGATGAGGAAGGTGATGAGGAAAATAATTAGGAGGAGAAGTAAGAGATGCAGAAGAAAAAGGGTTGGGTGGTAAAGAACGCCTCCGGGCCGCCGTTAACATCGCCTATTGGTTTCCACTCAAAAGAATGTTATTATTCAGAAGAAGAAGAAAAAGGAGGAGGAGAAGAAGAAGAAGAAGAAGAAGAAGAAGAAGAAGAAGAAGAAGAAGAAGAAGGAGAAGGAGTAGTAGAAGAAGAAGATAAAGAAGAAACTGAGTTGGACAAAAGACATCTGGGTATTTGAAGGGAAATATGAACAATAACAACACAACAAAGATGAAACTGAACCAAAAGAACAACAATCAAAAGAGATTGAACAAGCAAACGACGAGACTTGGGTGGTAAAGAACGCCTCCGGGCCGCCGTTAACATCGCCTATTGGTTTCCACTCAAAAGAATGTTATTATTCAGAAGAAGAAGAAGAAGAACGAGGAGAAGAAGAAGAAGAAGAAGAAGAAGGAGAAGGAGTAGTAGAAGAAGAAGATGAAGAAACTGAGTAGGACAAAAGACATCTGGGTATTTGAAGGGAAATATGAACAATAACAACAAAACAAAGATGAAACTGAACCAAAAGAACAACAATCAAAAGAGATTGAACAAGCAAACGACGAGATGCAGACTGCTGTGAGATGGAAGAGAAACAGTGACAAAACAAACCAACAAATCAACAAAATAAACACACAAAAACAGCACGAAAACTATATAGTAACACAATGATAAGAGAGAATGGGAGATATGAAGACGAAGAAGAACAAGAAGAAGACGAAGTGCAGACTGCTGTGAGATGGAAGAGAAACAGTGACAAAACAAACCAACAAATCAACAAAATAAACACACAAAAACAGCACGAAAACTAGTAACACAATGATAAGAGAGAATGTGAGATATGAAGACGAAGAAGAACAAGAAGAAGACGAAGAAAAAGGCGAAGACGAAGAAGAACAAGAAGAAAAAGAAGCAGAAGAAGAGAAAGAGGAAGAAAGCGAAGGAGAAGTTACAGAAGAAGTTGAGGGGAAAGAGAACAAGAACAAGAAGAAAAAGAAGCAGAAGAAGAGAAAGAGGAAGAAAGCGAAGGAGAAGTTACAGAAGAAGTTGAGGGGAAAGAGAGCAAAGGGAAAAGGGAAGAAAGACGAAAAGACGAGAGAAGAGAAGGGGATCAGACAACCCCCTGTTGCTTTGTCTGCGCTTCCATAATGACCTATATAGTAATATCTTTTGTAGAAGAAAAAATAAAGGAAAAAAATTGGAGAGAAAAAAGAAGAGAGAATGCACAGAGAGAAAAAAAAGTCTTGATGCCAGTTAGATGTGGTGGACGGCCACCCGTTGGAAGAAGACAACCCCCTGTTGCTTTGTCTGCGCTTCCATAATGACCTATATAGTAATATCTTTTGTAGAAGAAAAAATAAAGGAAAAAAATTGAAGAGAAAAAAGAAGAGAGAATGCACAGAGAGAAAAAAAAGTGTTGATGCCAGTTAGATGTGGTGGACGGGTGGTTTGTAAGTTGGAAGGATATGTGAAAGAAAGAGAAATGAAAAGAGGTTTGGAAGTTGGAAGAATATGTGGAAGAATAGGAGAAAGATCAGAATGAAGAAAGACGTTGGAAGATGGAAGTATATGTGGAAGGAAGATCAGAAGACCACAATGACGAAAGATTAGGTAGAAGAAAGATCAGAATGAAGAAAGGATAGGTGTGGAGAGGAATGAAAAGAGGTCGGTTGGAAGTTGAAGGATATGTGGAAGAAAATAAGTAAGAGCAGAAAGGAAAGAAGAAACAAACAGAGGAGGAGGAGAACGAGGAGGAACAAAAAGGAATGGAGGAGGAGAAGGAGAAAAAAAGGAATATAGGAGGAGGACGAGGAGGAAGGAGGAGAACGAGGAGGAACAAAAAGGAATGGAGGAGGAGAAGGAGAAAAAAAGGAATATAGGAGGAGGACGAGGAGGAAAAAAAAAGGAATGAACGAAGAGGAGGGAGAGGAGGATAGGAACGAAGAAAAGTGGTTTGTCAGGAGATCTAACTTCTGAGAAGCCTGCCAAGTTTGATAAAAGTATCTGTTTGGATAGGTGTTGAGAAGGGTATGTTATGCTGTATTTATGTTCCCTAGATCGGATTTGATTGTATCAGGATGAATGTATCATTATTGTAGGACACGGTATCTACAAACTTACAAAATTGGTGGAAAGGATTATAGAGGAGGAGAACGAGGAGGAACAAAAAGGAATGGAGGAGGAGAAGGAGAAAAAAAGGAATATAGGAGGAGGACGAGGAGGAAAAAAAAGAAATGAACGAAGAGGAGGGAGAGGAGGATAGGAACAAAGAAAAGTGGTTTGTCAGGAGATCTAACTTCTGAGAAGCCTGCCAAGTTTGATAAAAGTATCTGTTTGGGTAGCTGTTGAGAAGGGTATGGTATGCTATGCGTTGGAAGATGGAAGTATATGTGGAAGGAAGATCAGAAGACCACAATGACGAAAGATTAGGTAGAAGAAAGATCAGAATGAAGAAAGAATAGGTGTGGAGAGGAATGAAAAGAGGTCGGTTGGAAGTTGAAGGATTTGTGGAAGAAAATAAGTAAGAGCAGAAAGGAAAGAAGAAACAAACAGAGGAGGAAGAGAACGAGGAGGAACAAAAAGGAATGGAGGAGGAGAAGGAGAAAAAGGAATGGACGAAGAGGAGAGAGAGGAGGATGGGAATGAAGAAAAGTGGTTTGTCAGGAAATCTAACTTCTGAGAAGCCTGCCAAGTTTGACAAAAGTATCTGTTTGGATAGCTGTTGAGAAGGGTATGTTATGCTATATTTATGTTCCCTAGATCGGATTTGATTGTATAAGGATGAATGTATCATTATTGTAGGACACGGTATCTACAAACTTACAAAATTGGTGGATAGGATTATGAAGATCATTAAAAATTATGAAGGGGTTGCTCCTCCAGATAAAACTAAGGAAATAACATCAACAGAAAACTATTTCAAAAAGAAGACCTAAACAAAACATACAAGTACCTAGGTAACGCAAAGAATAATAAATGGATTAACATTTGAAGTTTTGGATGAAAATTTCAAGAGATATCATTTTATACCAAAATGAAAAGATAAGAATCAAAACTACCACCTCCGTTCTCTATGGATTAACATTTGAAGTTATGGATGAAAATTTCAAGAGATATCATTTTATACCAAAATGAAAAGATAAGAATCAAAACTACCACCTCCGTTCTCTCCCCTTCCTGTCCAACAAACAGACACAAGGGTACCTATTTTCCTCAACTCCTAAGCCTCCTCAACAGTCTGCCCCGCGACATCAAATGTTCGCCTCGGGGAAAAGCGGAAAAAAATGCATCTCCGAAAAAAATCGAAAAGAAAACCGACTCACACTCTGCACCCAATGTGCACGGCGGGTAATCATAATAAAAAAAGAATGGGGGTAGGTAAGGAGACTGTGAGAGTGAGGGGAGGTAAGGAGACTGTGGGAGGGGAGGTAAGAAGGCTGTGGGAGTGGGGAGAAGGGGAGGTAAGGAAATGGGTTACATAACATCGTAAGATATTGTGTCTGGTCCATATTCCCTTCTTTTTTTCCCCTTCAACTTTCTTCGCTTCCCCTTACTCCTTATTCCGTCTTCCTTTTCCCCTCTTCTTTTTCCTTCCCCTTCAACTTTCTTTGCTTCCGCTTACTCCTTATTCGTTCTTTTTCCTTCTTCCCCTTACTCCTTATTCCCTCTCCTTCAAATACCCCTCGTACGTTTTATTCCTCTCCTCCTTTTCCTTTTGTAAGTTCCCTCTTCCCTTAACCTTCCCGCTTCCTCCAAAAATCCCCCTCTCCTCTTCGGAAAATCCCGGTTACATAACATCGTAAGATATTGTGTCTGGTCCATATTCCCTTCTTTTTTTCCCCTTCAACTTTCTTCGCTTCCCCTTACTCCTTATTCCGTCTTCCTTTTCCCCTCTTCTTTTTCCTTCCCCTTCAACTTTCTTTGCTTCCGCTTACTCCTTATTCGTTCTTTTTCCTTCTTCCCCTTACTCCTTATTCCCTCTCCTTCAAATACCCCTCGTACGTTTTATTCCTCTCCTTCGCTTCCCCTTACTCCTTATTCCGTCTTCCTTTTCCCCTCTTCTTTTTCCTTCCCCTTCAACTTTCTTTGCTTCCGCTTACTCCTTAGTCGTTCTTTTTCCTTCTTCCCCTTCGACCTTCTTTGCTTCCCCTTACTCCTTATTCCCTCTCCTTCAAATACCCTTATTCGTTCTTTTTCCTTCTTCCCCTTACTCCTTATTCCCTCTCCTTCAAATACCCCTCGTACGTTTTATTCCTCTCCTCCTTTTCTTTTTGTAAGTTCCCTCTTCCCTTAACCTTCCCGCTTCCTCCAAAAATCCCCCTCTCCTCTTCGGAAAATCCTTTCTCCGCGGGTTCTCCCTCGAAATATTCTTCTCTGCCCGCCGAGATCCCCCTCTTCCCTTTTTGAAATTCCCTTCTCCTTTTTTCGTTTCCGTGTTCCCTTCTTCCACATTTCTCTTCCCTCTCTCCCTGTCATTCTCTCCCTCTTCGCCTTCTTCAACTTCTTTCCACTTCCCTTTCCTCTGTTGCATATTTCCCCTCCTGCGCCTTAAAAATCCCCCCCGTCTTCTTTCCCTCCAAATCCCCCACGTTTTCTTTTCTTCGAAAACTGCCCTCCAATCCCTTCTCTTCCGCTGCATATTTCCCCTCTCAAAATTTCCCACTCCACTTCGCCAGCCCTCTTAACGCTGCATCCTACCACTCTCGCCAAAATCTCCCACTCTCTTCTGTCTTTGAAAAAATCCCTCCTTCTCCCTTCTCTTCTGTCTTCGAAAAAATCCCTCCACTTTCCACTTCCTCTAGCGTCGAAAGAATTCCCCTTTCAACCGTCAAGTTTCCCCTTAACTTCTCCTCTTTCTCCCTCGCCCCCACTTGTACGAAACTTACACAGCCTCCTCTTTCCATTTTCTTCTGAAATTTGACGATTTATTGTGCATCATAACAAGGTAGACAAACATTTTAACAAGGTAGACAAATGTATTGAGTTTTTGACGCAAGAAATACCTTACTATTTACGATGTTTAAAATTTACTAAAGTTGTGAAAAAGCTTTGTGACGATTTATTGTGCATCATAACAAGGTAGACAAACATTTTAACAAGGTAGACAAATGTATTGAGTTTTTGACGCAAGAAATACCTTCCTATTTACTATGTTTAAAATTTACTAAAGTTGTGAAAAAGCTTTGCTTAACGCTGCATCCTACCACTCTCGCCAAAATCTCCCACTCTCTTCTGTCTTTGAAAAAATCCCTCCTTCTCCCTTCTCTTCTGTCTTTGAAAAATCCCTCCACTTTCCACTTCCTTTAGCGTCGAAAGAATTCCCCTTTCAACCGTCAACTTTCCCCTCAACTTCTCCTCTTTCTCCCTCACCCCCACTTGTACAAAAGCTTTGTTCTTTTTCCCCGGGGCCGCAAAGTACTTCCCCAGGGGCGAGAATTCACCATAAAGAATTCAAGATTTGATTTTTTACATTGAAAATTTACTAAGACTTTATTTTTGCCTACATTAAATGAAAATTCCACCAAGACCCGATTCACAATCTTTTGGCTAACAAAAGTCCAGGTAAGTGTGATCTTATTTTGGACAGTGGTCTTTAAGCTCAGATGTTTGACCACTAAAATGGAAATTTGACTTAATGAAAAATGAAAGTCGTTATTGAGCTTTTAATAAATTAATTAGCCAATCTCGCAAATGTCTATTTTTGTCTAATTTAACATTGCAACGTCATCACTTCAATCCATACAAAATTAAATAATCTCATAGAAGGCACTAGTCAACGAAATTAGGATAAGGTAAAGTGCAAAATCAGGCATAGGTACCTATTTAATAAATAATAGATAGGTAAGTACCTACATTAAATTTATGTTTAACTTCAATCCATACAAAATTAAATAATCTCATAGAAGGCACTAGTCAACGAAATTAGGATAAGGTAAAGTGCAAAATCAGGCATAGGTTCCTATTTAATAAATAATAGATAGGTAAGTGCCTACATTAAATTTATGTTTAAAAATGGAAAAAATGTTGCAAAGGAAAACTATTTACACAAGAACCAAGGACAGGAAAATCAATATTTACATAGAATGTTCCATGTAAAACCCTTATACCATTAATAATAATAAATAGGTCATAACTATAATAATAATGCCAATAAAAAAGGAATGTTTCAAAAATTAGTTCAATGTAAAACAGTTAGGTCTATGCAATATAAGGAAGTTCTTAGAGAAATACAAATTGAACAAATTTGTAACTGCCTGTGGCCTAGACAGTACAGGAAGAATAAGTAGGTACCCAAGAAAAAACATTAATTAAGTCAATGTTAGGTAGGTGCCCCATACCTTAAGCATCTAAATATTTTGGCCTACGCAAAATTGAGAAATTGAAAATCCTCCACAATTTTCTGATTATCCTGGTCATACCTAGATGACTTTTAGGTCATAACTATAATAATAATGCCAATAAAAAAGGAATGTTTCAAAAATTAGTTCAATGTAAAACAGTTAGGTCTATGCAATATAAAATATAAGGAAGTCCTTAGAGAAATACAAATTGAACAAATTTGTAACTGCCTGTGGCCTACACAGTACCTACAGCAAGAATAGGTAGGTACCCAAGAAAAAACATTAATTAAGTCAAGGTTAGGCAGGTATCCTACCTATACCTTAAGCATCTAAATATTTTGGGCTACGTAAAATTGAGAAATTGAAAATCCTCCACAATTTTCTGATTATCCTGGTCATACCTAGATGACTTTAAAATCTAGATAAAATAAGGAGGTAAGTGTGTTTTCTTCCAACCTCCAAGAAAATTCAACTTTTTTTATTATCAAGTACTTTTATCACAAATTATATTTTTATTCCTAATAGCAGAAAATTCCTAACGGTAGAGGTTGCACCAGGCAATAATTTCGCCCTTTGTTTTTAATTTCTTGTATATTTGTGTACATTGAATTGAGGCGCGATTTGGAAGTAGGACATAACTGCAAAAACATATAGTTTCGAGATTATCCCAGATCACACCTCAATTACAATATTATAACCAATAAAGGGTCTAAACTAAATAAATAAAATAAAAAGACGTTTCTCCTTGGTTCGGAAGCATCTTCAGTCAGCGCAGATCCAACACGGTGATTCCAGTGGTGATTCAGCTCCTCAGTTCCAACGGACTCCAGCAGCAACAACTTTATAGTCTGAACTTTATTCACTAATATTTTTCAAACTTTTCTCGCTTTTCTCTTACTCTTTCTTTTAAACTTTTCAAAAATGTGAAATTTCATGTGGGTACAAATTGTACTGAATTAATGGTTGATTTCAAAAATTAGCAATTCAGATTATACCTAACCCGAGATTCCGAGAGTTAAACCTCAGATTGTGGCCCCCGCCAGAAGTTTAAACAGCATATTTTTCACCAGATCTTTAGAATTTAATGGTTTTCTTGTACCTTTCCTATTGTTTTACCCAACCAAATATTTTAAGAACCTTCTAAATATATATCAAAATAGACACTATCTCATTCATGATTGTATAATTAAGCCGTATTGTGTATTGAACAAGTCGTTAACCCGAAGTCGCCAATATAAAACCATCTAGTTTTCTGTACCTAGGTATTGTCTTGTACCTTTCTTATATATTTCCCTTGTCCCTTTTTCCTTAACCAAGGAGGAAAAGCTGGTTTCCTTACCAGAAGCGCCATTAACCCATCATTCACCGTTGACCTTGTTCATCCCTAGCCGCCCACTAATCATTGGACATACATAATTATATTAAAGAGGTTATTTACTTGAGTAAGAATGGTTTAATTTATTTTATCAATTCATTTAAAAGTACTTTCTCCTTAAGAGCCCTAAAAAGTTACGCCGATTTTCTCTCTGCACCTACTAGCATTGAACCCCCTGAATAAGACCTTGTTTAGACTACGAGGGAGAGGGGTCTTTTCAGTCCTAATATGCTGACAGTATTTTTATTATATACAAACCATGTAGGTATATTTTATTCCAAATGGACTTTTTAATCACGAATATTCTCATTTATATCTTTATTTTTACAAATTTAATAAAAAATGGAATCAAGGTTTCCCTCTCAGGGAAGAGCTCCAAAATTCTACATTCCATTCTATTATATTTTATATTTGATACTTAGATTCCATTCTTTTTTTTTTTTTTTTTTTTTTTTAGCGACCGACGCTACGACTTGACTGTCCGTATTTTTCACCAATAGCCATTTCTCTTTACACTTCGTGCCTAGCCATCCCCCAACCTGATACCAAAGTCTCAAATTACTTACTGACTATATTTTTCAAGCGATGTTCGTGATTCCGAAGATTGTATCTGAAAACAGAAATGAAAAAATAAAGACGGTTAAACATTGATTGGGGTTTATTGCTTTTTAATTTGAAAAGATATCTAAACAGATATTATAATTATTTTTAGAGATGCTGTTAGCTGTAGTTGAGGAGAAAACCAATATTATTTCTCTAAACATTTTTTTACAGGGTAATCTGAGGAACAACGTAGAATTTTGGCTTCATAATTTGGCCACTCAAGCTGTGTCCACAAGTAGGTAGTCGACGACCATCGATTGGCGGCCGTCGACTATGTGGGGACACAGCTTTAGAACGATTGTTATACATACTTGTATCAAATAATACTTTAGGAGGGCTATCAAAAAGGGACCATCTTTTGTTCTATTTTTCATTGTAAAATGGGCCTTCTTTCTTAGACCTCTTCTCTTTATTTCTTTTTCCTTCTTCTTCTTCTTCTTCTTCTTCTTCTTCTTCTTCTTCTTCTTTGATTGAAACACACTCATCAAGTATTTATGAATGCGTGGGAACACACGGTTGAATTTTCTCATCCGTCCGAAACTTAGAACTTGGAGCTGTTCTGAAAAACATATTCTGTCCTTAAGATCATGATGTCTTATCTATGTGTTTTTAATCAGTACTTTGAAGCGCCGCACTTTGCAAACTACCTACATACAAAATTTCATTCTCGAGAAAAAAAAAAAAAATCTATCCTATCTGTGAATCCAATACATTTTCTATACAATTACATAATTGAATTGAAATGGTTTACATTATTAAAATGCCATCTGAAAATAACTCGCCAAAATAAAAATCTAAAACGGCGCGAACGACCTACTAGCAGGAGTTAAAGTGCTAATAAAAATAGAAAAAAAAAGACGAGAAAATATATATATATAATTATATATATAAAAACATCAGCGATCCAGCCAAGAAGTACCTAACCTACTCTCTGCGTGAGTTCATTGATGTCTATTTTCACTCCAGACCTGTCTAGTTTCACCAAACCATCTTTTAAATACTGCCAGACATTAATACCAGTAGCGTCTAGTGTCTACGTAGAGTCTACTGTTAAATCATCATTAGCTAACAATAGCTATAGACTGGACACCTTTCACCACCTGGTATACCAAGTAAACCAAGTATGTCTCGGTGACCCTGTAGTTACCAAGATATTTTCTACCAGTGCCAGAAGATCAGCAGTAGAGACCCGTTACCGCGAGGTTTCAAATCAAGCAACCAGTCTGGGGGGTTTGGTACTCGTGAGTTTCAAAGTCTTACGTTGGTGGTTAGGTGGGCAGGCAAGTGTCGTGATATCAAATCCTGTAGACTGTGAAATAAGTGGTAGATCGCTATCTGAGATACCTATGTGCAGTGTCAACAAGAATGCATGTCTGAATAACCAAGTTAAAGAAATACCCAATCATCATAATATTTATAAGAGTGGTGTAAAATAATACACAGACGTTTGTGAAGTTAGTCCTCAAAACAAAGACTTTAAACTGTTGAAAAATATGTTGAGAACTCTTTACTGGGGACGTTTTCCCGGGAAAACCGTCCTACAGTCCTGCGAACGTTATGGTCAGAATAGCATAAGTTGGGAACAATGATCGAGTCTAGAGCAGGGAAAAACTAAAAAATAATAATAATAAATAAGGGATAATAATAAATAAATAATAATAATTTAGCTAAAAACATGTAACAAAACAACAGGAATAGAGGATATGTCTAATTTCAAAATTATTGTAATTACCCACTGTATCAAATCATATAGAAAGAGTTGGAAGGCAAATATTTAGATGAGATTGAGGATATATATGGCAGTCTGGTCATATTTGAATATTTTACACGTCATAGTCTAGAATCTCAAGAAGTCTACCTGTCTGTACTGTCTACTAGGATGCCGGGGTATAGTGTCTACAACTCTAAACTGACTGGTCTAGAGCTCTCTATACTGTCTACTAGGATTAGACCGAGATCTACAAGGTATTGCACCTATATTGTTTAGTTTTGGTAGCATACTATCGTCGGAAACACAATATTCAGGGTTCACACGGTGATTTTCTTTAGAAAAAATCCTTTTGATCATTCTAAAAAGTCAGTGAGGCACCTACAAGATAAATCAACTCCGAAATTGACCAAGTTTAGTGTCATTCAATAAATCAATACTGCCCTTGTGAGGTAGGTATCTAAAGAAAACCTCTAACTTTAACAATTTGCAGAATTGGTTTGGTGGAAGAGCTCCTTCAGAAAAATCCTGCCCTAAAGCCTAAATTTCAGCCTAAAATTGAGCCGGTTACTTTACTGTCCTTTCAGCCGGTTGTGCGTTACTTGTTACTTCCTACGACCTCCTATCAAATATACGAGACCTTGTTTAGACTGCGAGGGAAAAAGGAACTTTTCAGTCTCATCCTAGCAGGATAAACAAGGTAACATTCCATTCTAATGTATTTTCAAAGCAGCTTTCTTCCTACCCAGTGTACCGGTTTCAGATCTAGGAATAGTCAAGTCGTCTAGGCCAGATTGGTGATGGTCTAGTAAACTCGAACAAAAATTTCTAAAAATAACAAAACAGAACGGCACGCGAGAGGTATGTAAGAGAAAAACCTCGCGAAATGTGGTGAATTGGCGAACGAGGGAAAAACCAATGGCAGAGTGTCTCATCATACACAAGGTCAGTGACCGATTGGGTTATGTCACGAGAGACTGCCAGACATATATCAGACCAACTTGATCGCTACTGTGGCAAAACGAACCAAGGAACATCATAGCAGACCAACTTTTTTTTTTTTTTTTGGCTTTATTATTTTAGTGGCAGGATTCCCCAAAAGGAGCTCTCAAACCATAATCACTTTTACTGAATTTGATGTCTAGTTGTCTAGATCTCGGGTCTCAGTCTTTAGGGGCCCTGTAATAAGCCTTTTAGGGGCCATCTAAGTGAGTTCCAAAGTTTACGGAACTACAACGTATATTATGATGTTTGCCAACCCTGGACTCCAAATTATCTATATCTGCGAGCAATCAATGCCTTTCCCTCGGCAGTTTGAATGAGTTCCAGACAACCATATGATTTGGCCTAATCTTATCGGGAATTGATAAGATAATTTTCGTGGTGGGGAGGGGGCAGGAGGTTCGTGTCTCTGAATGAGTCAAATAAATGGGAGGAAACCCATCTGGCGCTACCTATCGTCAAAATTCATAATTCGTCTGCTTGAGCTGGCTAATAATAATTATTTCGTAAACTGTTTGGCTCGTACGGTCATACACAACTTCAGGTATACATGAACAGTTTTACCTGTCAGGCATACCTGAACGAGTGTGGCAGAAAAAAAAGAGAAACCTAAGAAAAGAGTGTTTTAAATTTTAGTGGATGTGCCAAAAATACCAGTCTTTATTTCCCGCTTAATCTAGGTACCTACTATACTAAATTTTATGGCTTCACATGGAGTCGAACTACAATACAAACATTCAGATTGTCAACAAGTAGGTACCAAACTTCTGTTTACGTGCCACCAATGTTCTGTCTCCCAACTCTTAGGCCTCTAATTAGTTTTCAAAATTGACTTTCAGTAGATTCTGTCTCTTTGGATTTTGGAAGTGCCTAGAAATAGGTATTTGTCGCTTAAATCAATTATTTTTATACCAATAAGTCACTGTATATGTATAAATAAGTACAAGTAATGCTTTATTGAAGAGAAAAATTGTGGTTAGAATTCCAGCAACAAAATTTAAGTAGGTACCTATTTTCCTCTTGAAAAAAAAAAAAAATCAATAAAAAATTATTGACGAACTGCCCAAAATTTCGAGTTGCCAAAACGACACGGCATAAAATTCGAACAAATTATAACGAGCGATTTTTTTTTCTTTGCTCTCATTATTGTTCTTATAATAATGCCTATTAACAGACTCTTAAGTGTAAGGTAACCATAGGGCTAACGCCTGAGGCGTTCTCTCCCACCTAGCCCTCAGAGCTCCATTAATACTATAGTAATAAATTCAAATAATGAGGTCCTAATGTACCTAATGAGGTTTACCTAAAGGGTCAGGAACACCAAAAGGTAGATGGGAAGGAAAGCTTCCGAATTGAAAACAAAATAGAGTGGAGAAAAATATGGAACTGAATCTGATACAGGCCAAAAGAAAGAGAAGCAATAAAGAAGAATAAACATCAGGGCTTAAAATAAATTACAGAAGTAAACAAATAACTAACTAACTAAAGGAATAAATCTCTATGAACCTAAAGAAGGAGAGGGATCTCCTTGTAAGTACCTATGGCTAGTAATGAAATCATTACATAGTGAACGAAAAAAAAAGTAAAAATGCTTGGGAATCAGACGATAATGTACCTAATGAGGTTTACCTAAAGGGTCAGGAACACCAAAAGGTAGATGGGAAGGAAAGCTACCGAATTGAAAACAAAATAGAGTGGAGAAAAATATGGAACTGAATCTGGTACAGGCCACAAGAAAGAGAAGCAATAAAGAAGAATAAACATCAGGGCTTAAAATAATTTACAGAAGTAAACAAATAAATAACTAACTAACTAAAGGAATAAATCTCTATGAACCTAAAGAAGGAGAGGGATCTCCTTGTAAGTACCTATGGCTAGTAATGAAATCATTACATAGTGAACGAAAAAAAAGTAAAAATGCTTGGGAATCAGACGATTTTTTTTTTTAATGAGTCTCTCCTCTTTGTCTGATGCAGAAAAAACATAAAAGAGAAAATAGCGCCCGTTGCATAGAATAATAATTGTCTGGAACATGTTATTGGAAAATAATAAAGGGATAGGTAGGTACTGTGCGAAATATCCCATGTCCCAGTAGAAAAAAAAACATAAAAGAGAAAATAGCGCCCGTTGCATAGAATAATAATTGTCTGGAACATGTTATTGGAAAATAATAAAGGGATAGGTAGGTATTGTGCGAAATATCCCATGTCCCAGAGAAAAATCTTTGCTCGCAAAATAGAAATTTTAAAGTATAGGTGCCTACTGCCTACTGAGGTGCGGATATAGTTGTTAAAAATGTACACAATATTCAATTTTCATCACTTGCCACAAAAGAAAGTCATGGTGATAGTGGGAGGGTGGTACGTACCTAAGAACATACCTGGAAAAGATACCTAACGATAACAATTAGGGAGATTATTTTCATAGAGGTTTGATAGACTAAACTGTTGAGGTCTTATCGCCCCGAAAGCGAAGAGAGAAAGATTCAATTTTCATCACTTGCCACAAAAGAAAGTCATGGTGATAGTGGGAGGGTGGTACGTACCTAAGAACATACCTGGAAAAGATACCCAACGATAACAATTAGGGAGATCATTTTCATAGAGGTTTGATAGAGTAAACTGTTGAGGTCTTATCGCCCCGAAAGCGAAGAGAGAAATGAAGACAGGATAGGAGAAAGCCAGCCGTTCCGAGAATCAATCTATCTGTTTAGGATAAAGGGATGGCAGAAATTGATGATAATAGTTTAAAAAATGAGAAAGTAAAATAAAAATCGTCTGGGAGAGCATTGTTGAGAGTGAAAAGGATTATGTAGATGTACCCACTGCACTTGTAGCTGAATGTTGAATATTTGCATACATAAGACGCACACAACCATCAACCCTCTGGCATTAAAACTGCGCGCCAAAATTCTCTGCCCTTTTAGTAATTGCTCGTAAGTTTATGAGTATTGTAATTACTAATTAACAGTTGTAATTAGGTACATTGTAAACAAAATGAGTAAACTACTTGTAAAAATAAAGGTTTATTCTATTTGAAAGTATTTATTTATGTAGACTCTTTATTGGCTGATTATTTAGAGGAGATATAGTCAAATAGTTTTTGAACAATATAATTTTAGGAGCGAAATAATTGGACAAAAGCAAAGTGATCTAAAGAAAAATCCCTCTATTCGGTGAGGAATAAAGGGGGAAATGAACTAAAGACAGCATAAATTATTTGTAAATAAGAGTTAGTAGGTATAAAAGTCTCCAAGAAACTGAATTGGTCTAATCAGAAAAGAAATTAGCTAATATGTAATTAGAAATATTCCAGTCTCAGGCAACTATTTCACCTTTTGACTGAAGAGGTACTTAGCAGCAGAAGTTTGAGGAGTAATGAGTGTGGTCTATATTCAATGTGAGACTCAAAAGTGAAAATATTAAAAAGTATATCGAAAGTATAATAATTACCTACAAGTTGAACAAATCGAGAAAAAGTTTTATACAAACTTGTCAAAATGATAAAAAAAGTCTGAAGAAAACATGAAACCACTGCAGCTGACTGATTGGTGGAAAGCGATATTAACGAAAAATACAAAGCTGTTCTGGACGAGCCGATTTACATGACTAGACACCACCACATGGGTTTATGGTTGATACAAAACGATGTCTTAAAGATTCTCTATTCTGCCATCACCATTTGCTACAGCTGAAGCCGCTGCAACAACAACAACAACAACAACAACAACAACAACAACCATATAAAAAGAGAAAGGAAGACAGGATAGGAGAAAGCCAGCCGTTCCGAGAATCAATCTATCTGTTTAGGATAAAGGGATGGCAGAAATTGAGCCCCCTTTTAAAAAAAAAAAAAAAAAAAAACCTTCTCTCCAGCTAACTTAACCTTAGGAGCTATTTCGGGACAACGTCAGAAAGTTGGTTCTTCGTTAAAAAGAGCTAAAAAGTCTCTGTGCCTTCGCATTTAACCAAGGTCTTATGCTGCTTGTCAGATAGGACAGTTTCATGTCGTAAAACAACTAATGTATTTTAGACCTAAAACACTACCTCGGTGGCGTGATGGGCATTGAATTTGATTTGATCCTCATTTAATTGAGAATTTGACCACATACGAGTACCTAATAATGGATCTCTAACAATTAAGTGGTAGAGAACACCTCAGGTGTTAACCTCCCGTTAACCTAGGACGGTAACCTCGCCTGGTTACCTTCCACCCAAAAGTCATTACTCTATTATTATTTTATTATTAGATACTAGATAATCTCGTTTCAAACACCTAGTCTGTCTGATAAGACCCAAAAAACCGTCTAGTGAGAACTTCTCTTGGGAATAACTCGTTTTCATAAAAATCACATTTCTACTCCGGCATTGTTATTGTTCGTTGATTCACATTGCACACACGATGAGGTTCTGATATTTCGTGTTGAGCAGACTAAACTCAGATGAACGACCAGACCAGACAGTGTTCTGTATTGTGATTCGCAATGACCTTGGCCGTGACCGTACCCCATGCGCTAGTCTTGTCTCGCCACAGTCTACTGTCAGGCCAGGTGTTTCGTATACGTTAACTATAACCATGTTATTTTTAATACAACTTTTAACTTCTCCAAACCAAAGCGTATAATATATCTCGCCTTAAAAGATATAGTTTATAGTAGATTCAAAAATGTTGAAAATATTACCCACAAGAACTGTCTGGCTGGGTTTGTCTGGAGCAGGTTTTCGTGCAAATTCCTGCCAGATCGTTAGAGTCGTGTGAAGGTTTCGTTAACAGTCTGGTCGACTCAAAACATTTATGGTTCGGGAGTTCGGTCTGTTTTGTATCATTTCAAACGACATTCTCCTATCAAGCCATGCGCTAAAGTTTCAATTTGAGTTTGAAGCTGGTGTACTAAATGTTTTACTAACAACTAGGTCTACAGCCTCCTGTTAATTTTTAAAACTTCTCATGTGAATTGTATGTTGGAACATTGGTAAATTTTTTGACGATTTTCATGTATCTTAAAGGATGTGCTTGTGCAGATGCAGAAGCCAAAAGACATTTCAACATGATATTGTTACAAACTTAGGGGTGTTCTCTCTTTTTGTACACATGTAATTGAGAGACAAAACTTTCTAAACCACATGCATATCAATAATATACATCATAATATTATAATACATTACGATAGGTATAGATGTTATTTCCTGATACCTACCTGATCAAAGTTTTATTTTGACTAGCAAATTTCAATGGGTCAAGAAACTTTCCCGAGCCATCCTTCAAAACTAATCAAGTCTAGGCAAATTTAGATTTTACTTTCCTTTCAGGAGAATTATCAGCTTTTACTGACGTCAAGCAGTCTTAGGTTTAGTCTTACAACAGTATAGCGTTTTAGAAGTTCAAAATCCTCATGTAATGAATCATAGGTATATACTCGATACTCGTACACATAAGTAGTATAGTATAATAGTAGAAGTTATAAAATCAATTTCTACTGAGTACTTAAATATATTAGTCGGTGCTTTTCTAGAGCATAGGTAGGTACTAATAATTATAAAATGATCTTACGAAACTGCTGTTAAAGTAGTACCAACTGTTTCCATGATGAGAGTCCAGAAAAGCAGAAGAAGAGGAAAAAGAACCAGAAGAAGAGAAAGACTGAAGAGAAGCAGAAGAAGAGGAGGAGAAGAAAAAGGACCACTAAATAGGAAAACCATTACACTTTCTCTTCAAGTCATCCTCAAGGAGGCTCTTGAGGCGAAAAGTACCCAAGAGAAGAGTTACTATGAGTAAAGTACCTAAGAGAAAATTACCAAAGATAAAAGCAACTAATAGAAAAGTAACTAAAGAGAAAACTATAAGGACGGTTGTGCATAATTTATTCATAAATTTGCTTACAGTGACAATTCTGTCGAGACAATGTTGCAATTTCTCCAACAGCCCCGAGTCAGCAAAATACCTCGAGTCACCTCAAGTGTTATCAAAGGAAATCCTGAGCATATTTTATCATTCAACGTGTCAACAGTTTTACAAGTTTTTTTTTTACTAGCAGGACTTTTAGGTGAGAAAACGTGGGGACTGACTTCTTTGAAATCAAGATAATCGCATGGTATACCAAATACCAAAATATTGATAGAGGTAATAGAATGGGTAAAATCATTTAATGTTGTCCTCAAATACGTTGAGCGGCCACAGTCGGATTAAGACAATATTTATGACTGACCTAAAAATGGTATAAAATGGTAAAATGTTTACATCACCGCTCTCAGAAAGCAGCGTCAAGGAGAAAGCAACACATCGACAATTTCTGAACAATTTCCCATCTTAAATAATTCTGATAGTGATTTTTTTATACATTTCTTATTATTTTATTCTCAGAACTGATTTCCTTTCAAACAAGTTTTCTATAAACATCGGATGAATAAGGAATAAGGGAATCAATGCATTTTAACGTTCTGAATAATCTGAGAATAATAATACATTATTATAGATTTTGAGAAATAATACACGGGTAGTCCTTGCATAATACATATTCTGTTTTCTCCTGCCTTCATTTCTGGTCATTGTTAAGCGAAAAGACAAGATTTAGTTGACCCTTTCTCAATAATCTCAATGGATGAACTTCGCAGTCTAAACCAGAGCGCTTTTATAAGCTTGATGTGAAATGAAAGAAGACCTACTTGGATATCTTCATATCAGCAGCAGCGGGTTATATCAAAACTTACCTATACTTATCTGCAAATCTTAAATATTGATAAATAGATCAACAGATCTCCATATTGCACCTAGCTATTAGTTTTACATCTGTTGACAAAGTGTACCTAACACCACTTTCTATATATTTGTATGGATTTTCAGATTTTTTCCTATTCTTCCTACTTCACGAGAGTTTGTCCAACAGATGTGTAATTGAAGAACATACACCTTTCATGAACAAAACGCCTATCATTCTGAATGCCAACGCATTCAGAAATCAAGTAGTCTGGTAAATGAATTGATTTGTCAAGACGGTTTCACAGCCGTCCATTTTGGTTCGAATTGTGAATTGTGTTTGTGAAATCTCCATATTGCACCTAGCTATTAGTTTTACATCTGTTGACAAAGTGTACCTAACACCACTTTCTATATATTTGTATGGATTTTCAGAATTTTTCCTGTTCTTCCTACTTCACGCGAGTTTGTCCAACAGATGTGTAATTGAAGAACATACACCTTTCATTAACAAAACGCCTATCATTATGAATGCCAACGCATTCAGAAATCAAGTAGTCTGGTGAATGAATTGATTTGTCAAGACGGTTTCACAGCCGTCCATTTTGGTTCGAATTGTGAATTGTGCAGTTTGTGAAGACACTTTGGTACATCCGGTGGGTCAAAACATTCTTATGACCACGTAGGCTTCAAAATGAAGAAGACGAATTTGCATAATTGCCAATATATTCATCTGAAGAATGAAATTTATTATCATTATTAATCAACGATAGCGTTTGTGATATATAACTATAGTGTTTTTGATGTATAGCTTATAGTGTTTTTCGATATACCTACAACTATTTTGGATACATCATAATGGGAATGCGAGATTTAAAAATATTTCTCGTCCAGGGTCTTATTTCGTCTGTCGCCACCAAGTTTGTCCAAATTCTGTTGAGCACCTATTCTTAGGAGGTGACTAATTCAAAACTTTGATCATTATCACACTGAGAGAAAAAGTAGTGATAGGATGTTACAAGTTAGGGTGGAGGAACTCTATTATTGGGTTACTTCTCCTAATTTGACCAAAATAATAGAAGTGTATTTATTTACTGACTTAATCCAGCTTATGTTTCATTCACATAAAATTCAGTTTCCAAAATTGCAAAAAAAAAAAAAAAAAATTTCATTATTCAAAAAAAAATCAGTTTCCAAAAATGAAAAATTGAAAAAAAAAAAAAAAAAAAAAACGGCAATTAAAAATGCAGACAGATTTTATGACTTGACAGAGTTTAAACTTTTCTCAAGGCATGAAATCCAATGTGCAATGGGGAGAAAGAGAGAGAAATAAAGAGGAGAAAGAGCGAGAGAGAGAGAGAGAGGACCTAATTAAATTATTTTTTTGGATGTCTTACAACTTGAACGTTCCAAGGTCCACAAATGCATTTTGCCCGACTACAAAGTTTTAAGGTTTATCCTACCATAAAACTTAAAAGTAATAAAAGCTGCAAATTATATTTAAGATAATAATAAAATCGGGTGAGTTGGGGTAATTTTACAGACACCTCCTTTAAAGGTCTGTCTTGCATACATCCACAAATGCATTTTGCCCGACTACAAAGTTTTAAGGTTTATCCTACCATAAAACTTAAAAGTAATAAAAGCTGCAAATTATATTTAAAATAATAATAAAATCGGGTGAGTTGGGGTAATTTTACAGACACAATGAAGTAGCCTGGTTTGAATCAAAGAAGCAAATTATATCTCAAGGGAAGAACTCAATCTTTCATACATGTAGTTCAGTTGCCCACCTTTGTGGCCGAGTGGTTATACACGTACCTACTCCCAACCAGGTTTCGAATCTCAGCCGAGGGGAAAATTTTTCTGACCAAACTTTTCCGTTCTCAAAGAGGCATCATGGATGCAAAATAATATACCTTGAACATATTGGAAAGCACTACCCCCAAACTTAAAAATATTCTTTCAAAAGAACCCCAAACCACCCTAAAAAAGCTGTAGTGTCAGATTAAATGCACCTCTTTTTTTTTTTTTTTTTTTTTTTTTTTAAGAGGTACCTACCTATGCATTCAGGTACCCAAAAATATGGCCCAAGAAGACAAGAAAAAAAAACTGTCTTTCACATTTAATTCAGCGTCTCTCTCTCTCTCTCTCTCCTTGCACTATCTTATCGTGAAGAGACTGTCAGACAGGAATGAAACCCAGACTAAACACAAATTGGCGCGCAGATCACCAGACTATTCAGGCAGGTTTAGGGTCATAGGACTCTGCCAGTGTGACCTTTCGGTCCTCGCGAAACGAGACGCGAGATTTGGGACCTCTCCTACACGGTCAAAATAGTCGTCCTAACCAGCCCAAGTGGCTCAGAGGTAGAGGTAAACGTCACACATTGGAAGCTTAGTTGTGCGACTTGTGTTTTTTTAGGCAACTCGCCTACGCGCTACTAAAAGTCGTGCAACCACGCTTCCAATGTGCGGCGGGCCTTAAAATAGACAGTAGAACACAGATCGCTCTTTGGAAGCGTAGTAGCGCGACTTTTAGTAGAGCGTAATCGCCTGAAAACCCAAAACTATGAAAATGATAGAGACCCTCTATAGACCGTATAATATCATTTTCACAGATTTGGTTTTTCAGGCGCGGGCCTTAAAATAGACAGTAGAACACAGATCGCTCTTTGGAAGCGTAGTAGCGCGACTTTTAGTAGAGCGTAATCGCCTGAAAACCTATAACTATGAAAATGATAGAGACCCTCTATAGACCGTATACATCATTTTCACAGATTTGGTTTTGCAGGTGACTACGCTCTACTGAAAGTAGCGCGATGACGCTTCCAAAGTGCGATCTGTTTTGTCTATTTTTAGGCCCGTCGCACTTTGGAAGCGTAGTTGCGCGACTTTCAGTAGCGCGTAGTCGAGTTGCCTAAAAATCATAGGTTTGGTTTTTCAGGCGACTACGCTCTACTAAAAGTCGCGCGACTACGATTCCAAAGTGCGACGGGATTAAAAGTAGAAAAAGAACACAGATCATTAATCTACTACTAATAAATTTAAATTCTGTGAACTCATGGAGGACTTCCGAAATTCGTCCGTTTTTACAGAGAGGAAAATAGGTAAAACCGGACCAGACCTCTTGGTACTAAAAGGGCCGAGAAGATACCACACGGTGTCGGAGTATCACATGCGGCTTATATCGAGGCGTACACCAAACTATCCTCCATGGAAAAAAAAAATCTGCTGCGAACATCACACGACTTTCCTTATCCTGTTAAGTTTTTAAAGCTATCTCTTAACCGGTCAGAAAAAGACATTGAAATTAAAACTCCTAAAATGGGTTACTCCGATGTTAATGAAGTTCTTTTTTTCAGGGTTTTATTGAGGTAACAGAGAGGAAAATAGGTAAAACCGGACCAGACCTCTTGGTACTAAAAGGGCCGAGAAGATACCACACGGTGTCGGAGTATCACATGCAGCTTATATCGAGGCGTACACCAAACTATCCTCCATGGTTAAAAAAAAATCTGCTGTGAACATCACACGACTTTCCTTATCCTGTTGAGTTTTTAAAGCTATCTCTTAACCGGTCAGAAAAAGACATTGAAATTAAAACGCCTAAAATGGGTTACCCCGATGTTAATGAAGTTCTTTTTTTTTCGGGGTTTTATTGAGGTATGATTTTGAAGAAGTCCACTCCCATAACGACAAATAAAATTCGGTCAAATGCTCGGGACTGAGGAGGTTATCTCAAAACGTTTAGTCAGTAGAGCTGAAAACCGACATCGACAGAAAGAATATTGAGGTATGATTTTGAAGAAGTCCACTCCCATAACGACAAATAAAATTCGGCCAAATGCTCGGGACTGAGGAGGTTATCTCAAAAACGTTCAGTCAGTAGATCTGAAAAACGGACATCGACAGAAAGAGGTCAAAATACCGTAAGGCGCTGCACCGATCTTAACCAAAAATTTCGTGCTGTATCGTTGACATGTATTTGAGGGCTTCATACCAAATTTCTCATTCTGTTCTCAAGCACTCTAGCTCAACCATTTCTCAAGATATTTTCTTTTTTGGCAGGGAGACAGAGCACCAATTAGTGGCTGATAATGGCTGAAACTTTGGGAATCTCAAATTGAAGATTTAGGCTCTGGGGAGCTCAAAACGTGTTGTACAAAAAACTGACCATCGAAAATTTCAGCCGATGACATTACTTTCATAGGATAAGGTAAGTACTTTCCGTCCTATAGGATAAGGGCAGTACTTTTCTTCCTATAGGATGAGGAAAGTAAAATCAAATTGAAGATTTAGGCTCTGGGGAGCTCAAAACGTGTTGTACAAAAAACTGACCATCGAAAATTTCAGCCGATGACATTACTTTCACAGGATAAGGTAAGTACTTTCCGTCCTATAGGATAAGGGCATGCAGTACTTTTCTTCCTATAGGATGAGGAAAGTAAAAAAAAAATATATAACTCGTCCAACACACTGTACGAGTATTTGCCACAGCTTCGATGCTTCTCCCAGACCTACAGATTGAAGAATAAAACGTCTGTCAATAAACCGGAAGATCGTTTATTGAATCCAGGCAAGGGAACCCAACATACAACGATAGGGTTAGCCCCTGATGGCCTGACTTAGCAATGTAGCTGATGGCCTGACTTAGCGCTGTAGCTGGTTCAAGGGAAAAGGAAACTTTGAAAGGAGAACCAAAATGGTATTTATACTATAAAGATAAAGAACTTCAATTTTATTTTATACGTATTTCAATTAACAGATTGAAGAATAAAACGTCTGTCAATAAACCGGAAGATCGTTTATTGAATCCAGGCAAGGGAACCCAACATACAACGATAGGGTTAACGCAGCCCCTGATGGCCTGACTTAGCGCTGTAGCTGATAGCCTGACTTAGCGCTGTAGCTGATGGCCTGACTTAGCGCTGTAGCTGATGGCCTGACTTAGCGCTGTAGCTGATGGCCTGACTTAGCGCTGTAGCTGGTTTAAGGGAAAAGGAAACTTTGAAAGGAGAACCAAAATGATATTTGTACTATAAAGAACTTCAATTTTATTTTATACGTATTTCAATTAAACCAATATGTTTCGGAGGTCCAAACTCCATCTTCAGGGTTGTATGGAAACATAGTTAACACAAAAATCACAGATACTCTGTTAGTGGGGGCACAAAAGTGGGGGCACAGATACTCGGGCACAAAAATCACAGACACAGATACTTCGGGCTGCTTCTCAAATACGAGAAGGAGCAGGAGCAGAAAAAGGAAAGGAATTTTTGTGTTAAGGAAACTTGCCACAATGCAACAGTTCTGGATAAAAATGGACGCGGCACAGAACAGAGCTAGAGACTTGTCATGGAATCGAACCATCTACCTTAAGATCACACTCATCCTCTTGAAATATTGAAGATGACTTAGGAGATGGTTGAATTTTCAGGGAAAAATTTCGGGCTGCTTCTCAAATGCGTACCTCGCTAATTAAAATATTGAATTTTATCTTCAATATTTTCGAGACACCTACCTTCTATAACCACAAAAAAATTTGACCCGATTACATTACTTTCCTTCCTAATTCCTATAGGATAAGGAAAGTGGAGTTTTTGTGTTAAGGAAACTTGCCACAATGCAACCGTTCTGGATAAAAATGGACACGGCACAGAACAGAGCTGGAGACTGTTTTAACAAAATTAAGACATGCTCGTCACAACACAAATATCTTTCCCCAAGTCAAGCCATAAAATTAGTTAAGGTGTAATGGAATAATTTTTATGCTGGCTTGTCATGGAATCGAACCATCAACCTTAAGATCACACTCATCCTCTTGAAATATTGAAGATGACTTAGGAGATGGTTGAATTTTCAGCGAAAAATTTCGGGCTGCTTCTCAAATACGTACCTCGCTAATTAATATATTGAATTTTATCTTCAATATTTTCGAGACACCTACCTTCTATAACCACAAAAAATGGTAAAATTACCTTGGTTTCTTAAAAGAGAATAGACAGACTAACAATGCTAATTTGAAATCAATTAATCAAATGAAACATTTCATATTCCAGTCTCAGGCAACTATTTCACCTTTTGACTGAAGAGGTACTTAGCAGCAGAAGTTTGAGGAGTAATGAGTGTGGTCTATATATTCAATGTGAAACTCAAAAGTGAATATATTAAAAAAGTATATCGAAAGTATAATAATTACCTACCAGTTGAACAAATCGAGAAAAAGTTTTATACAAACTTGTCAAAATGATAAAAAAAGTCTGAAGAAAATATGAAACCACTGCAGCTGACTGATTGGTGGAAAGCGATATTAACGAAAAATACAAAGCTGTTCTGGACGAGCCGATTTACATGACTAGACACCACCACACGGGTTTATGGTTGATACAAAACGATGTCTTAAAGATTCTCTATTCTGCCATCACCATTTGCTACAGCTGAAGTCCGAGAAGTCGCCACAACAACAATAACAACAATCATATAAAGATTCCACTTGATGAGTTCCAAATAAATAAGACATGGTTGAGAAGTGAAAGGGTCAGACAAGAAAGCACACATGTTACTTTGAGGGACAAGGGACCGAGCTTTGTATAGGTTTATCAAAAAATGCAGCTGTATTATATATGGCATAATAAAAAGAGAAGAGAACTTAATATTCACGCATTTTGATTTAAGTTCTGTGACGTCACATGTATGCAAAAAATAAAATATGGAACGTGATATCTTCCCTTACGCATTGCTTACTCCAAGGACTCGTGGATTTAGGTGTTAAATGGATTTAAAGGTACATACCTAATTACCTCTATGCATATTAAATAAATATTTTTTCTGCATCCACGGGGCATGTCAAAAGCTAGGCAAGCTGACATCTTGTTTTCGCTCGGAACATCTGCCTTCTAGATGGTTTTCCCTACATGGAAGCAGCATAGGAAGCTCGTAGGCAACTCCCAACTAATTGAAATCAATGAAAACAGAAGTCATTTTTTTTCCTTTCAAAAAAGGGGATGAATAGAGTGGGCGGTCTTTTTTTTAGAAAATTAAAGGGGATTAAAACATTAGAAAACCTACGAATTAGTAGGATATTGTGTATTCGGAGGTTTTTTTTTTAATTATTATGAAAAAATATAATTATGTACCTACTTAAATAAAGTAGGCATCCATATAGGTACATAGGTATCAGTGGAAAACATCATTTTCTTTCAGAGACGACCTAATTTTTGGAGTACCTATTTACATATCCAGGATTGAACCTAAATCACTGAAATGTTATTTTGAAAGATCCTTATTGGGTGGTCAGGATTTTATGCTCTATATTCCAGAAATGGTAATTCAGAAGAACACAAGTAGGTTAGGTATGAAAAAGTGAACATTTAAACGTTTGCAACAATTGCAACCAATTTTATTTGACTATTAAAGGCTCAGAGACATTAGGACGTTACTTAAAGAGATCCAAGGTATAATAAATATGATATGTTGAGGAAACTTGTGGTATTACTGTTCCAAACTGGCTATAACTTTGGCCTGGGAGACCTTTATTATATCCTAAGAAATAATCTGGATATTCTCTAATACTCAAACGGTTTCTTCAAAAGAAGCAACAATTCCAGTATTGACATTAAATAATTGAGTTGGAAGAATTTGTAAGAGTAAGTTTAGTCTATTTTTTCCGAGCGAAAAACTGAGATTTTGTCCTATAACCGTACCTGGAACTTACCCATTTATTAGAGGATATTAGGTATACATTCCCTAATACTCAAACGGTTTCTTCAAAAGAAGCAACAATCCCAGTATCGACATTAAATAACTGAGTTGGAAGAATTTGTAAGAGTAAATTTAGTCTATTTTTTCCGAGCGAAAAACTGAGATTTTGTCCTATAACCGTACCTGGATACCTGGAACTTACCCATTTATTAGAGGATATAGGTATACATTTTTTATGTTTTTACCATTACTTTTTTAATGAATAATTTCTAGTTATCTCTTATTGTATCGGATGGCTTTGTGTAGGGCTATGGTATAGGTTACCGGAAACATCAGTAATAATCGTTCATGTGGGCAGGACTAGATCAAACCCTTTTTTGCTGAACCTCAAACTCAGAGCTCACTAGCTCAGAGCAGGTATAATTTGCTATATTCGCCAAATACCTAATAATTATGAATTATTTATCATTTATAAATTGAATGAAAAAAAAATGTATTTTTAACTACTTTTTTTCTGGGTAAGTAGTTGTTACCTATAGGTATCAATGAAAATTTTGGCTTGACTTTTGTATAACCGTGATTTAGATTATACCTGGGTATTTCTTTTTTTCTTTGAGAACATTTAGAAGCACAACCTTTGGTATTTGAACCCTTGACTGCTATTTTACCAGGAGTCCTATTTTGAGACTGTCAAAGTAGACACAGAGGCTGTCAAAGTCTGTCGAATTGGGACATGTAGTGTAGTCCCCCTATTTCAACAGTTCAATACACCACCGTTGTATTGGCATATTGGGCATTTCTTCAACCATTACAGGCACAGGTACCTCCCTATTGATAAAAATTCAATTTCAAAGAGCAAAAAAAAAAAATGACCTACATGCAAGCCAACCAATACATGAGGTCTGAAATCGGACCATTCTGATTTTGCCTCGAGCTTTGAGACGCTTAGGAGTGCATACATCAAGGCAATCTTCTGTCTGAGAGTGTTGCAAAATGAAATATTTAAAATGAAATAAAACTTGCGATCTTTGCGAACCCGTCTAGACGCTGAACTTCCAATATGGTTATTATAAGATCTTTTGCGGGAGCCCTTTCAGTTCCACGGGTTTGTACACTGAGTTAGAGACTCAAGGTGTGTTCATTTGTTCAAACATGGTTGGCCGGCCATAGATCGATGTCGACTGAACCGTCCACACTGCCTCGACAACATAGATTCATCTCGTCGATCGACGGACGGCCGGTCGTCTATGTCAGCTGTTCCCAACCTGGGGGGCGATTTGACGATCTCAGGCGAAACCCGTCGCTTCGCTCCGGATTTCTGCTAGTAAATCCCTAAGGCATGGCCGTTCATGTCACTCATCCATTTAGTGGTCTTGCTCGGCGTAGCTTAACAAAAACGAACCCGAAAATAGAGTATAACCTTCACGGGAGTGCAAGCAATAAGTTGACAAAGTTTCATAGCAATCGGATGAGCGGTTTGGTCAGGCATAAAGTTCGAACACACACACTAACATTTATTTTTATATATTAGATTTGTGAATATTTTACCTATGCTTGTACAAATAATGGTTTATTTATGTAATTTTATTACTGCTCGTCGGAATCGAATGGGTTAGTTTTAATGCATAACTAATTATTATGGTTGCTTTCGCGCGCTTTTGTTAGAAACCTTGAAATAAACGCAGGAAGTATCAATTCAAATTGAAGTTTATGACATGAATATGTTACGTTGGGTGTCTACCTATGGTTAAAAAACAAATTGGTATTGATTTTGTGGCAAAATTTTGGTTGCTTTTTTGGTTCTCCCTTTTTTTTTATGACATGAATATGTTACGTTGGGTGTCTACCTATGGTTAAAAAACAAATTGGTATTGATTTTGTGGCAAAATTTTGGTTGCTTTTGGTTCTCCCTTTTTGATCGTCCCGTCCTAAGATGTAAAATTGAATTTTTCATTGGGTTCGTCTATGTCTGACTCGTGCAAGTAGAGTTTAAAATCCTCCTTATAAGAGAAGATATACGTATGTATTGTAGATATGAATTACCTATGAATAAATGAGGGCAAGATTCTGTAGAAAATTTCGGTCTATAAAAGAACTGATATCGGAAAATTTAGTTCGTCTATGTCTGACTCGTGCAAGTAGAGTTTAAAATCCTCCTTATAAGAGAAGATATACGTATGTATTGTAGATATGAATTACCTATCAATAAATGAGGGCAAGATTCTGTAGAAAATTTCGGTCTATAAAAGAACTGATATCGGAAAATTTAGGTGAAGTTATTTTCCCTTCTACTTGTGGGTGAACCATGAAAACAATACTTCTTGGAATAATGAAAATAGAAAACGTGGATTTAGCTAAAAATAATTTTTCTATTAAAACCTGGAATAACTGACACAATGGATGTGATCAATAGAACCGCCATGATTCTCAAAACAAAAGTAAGAAAAACATGAAATTCAATTCTGAAAATTCAAGCTTGCAAATTTCATGGAAGACTTTGATGGCAGAAAATGGATAAATTTATCATGAAAATGTAAACGAGATAAGGTAGTTTAGCCAAAACATCGAGGCAGTTTTAAAAATGTAAATAATTAAATTCAAGCTTGCAAATTTCATGGAAGACTTTGATGGCAGAAAATGGATAAATTTATCATGAAAATGTAAACGAGATAAGGTAGTTTACCCAAAACATCGAGGCAGTTTTAAAAATGTAAATAATTGGTTCGTTAAAGATCAAAGGATTTCTCGAAAAATGAACCGGTAGGTAATCCTCAAAAGTATCAATATTGCTGTTAAAAGTGCTATTGAAACCATTAGTGTCTACTTACTGAACGTTTATACTTCTACTGAATCTCAACAGTCTGTAATTAGGTAATATGAACGTAATTCCTCGTACAGTAATGAGACTTTGAATTCTCTTTGGGTTAAATTAATCCGAATAAAATCCGGCGGTTTAATATCTATTCTTATAGCACCTGGTTTTCTCACCTCAAGGTACTTAGTTTAGGTCAAATGACCATCAGTATCTCACCAAGTACACGCTGAAAGCATGGATGAACATGGTTGCATGGAAAGAAGATTTTCATGTGCAGAAAAGTAAAAAACAACTGTAATTATCACATTAGAACATTATACGCCACATGAGTTGGAAATATTAGATGGTTTTAAACCTAGTTATAAATGATAACTTGATAGTACTCATTAGGGTATTTAATATTCAATTACTATCAGTTATCAGTTCTTCAGTGATTGGAATGTGGTTCATCAAAAAAATGCACATGAAAAAGTGTTTTAAATTAATACATAATATTTAATTATTAGTTTTTCTGTACACGGGTATTTTTCTTTCCGTTAAAATGAGTACCTAATAATAATTTAAATCAGCCAACTTTACTCAAATATCTTAAATTCAGACCGATTTCCGGTTTTCCTATCTTCGGATGGGCAAGTAGAAATTAAGGCTGTTCATGTGTTCATATTTTAATTAAGTCTGAAATTGGCTTGTTCTAAACTTTCCGCAGCAAAAGTCCATTTTTGGAACTAAAATAAATTAGAGTTTTTCTCTTTTACATCAAACAATTAATTAAGGTTTTATCTTTTACAAACAATAAATTCAGTGTTTTCTCTTTTTCAAACAATAAATAAATAAAATTAAGGTTTTCCTTACAAACAATCTTCCCCGATCTAAAAAATCTGTCAAAATAAGTATATCCGTGTACTTTGTGTCACATACGCGGTAATTTTTGTGTACATAAAATGTAAAAAAAGTACATACGAGTACACAGTACATAGGTACTCAAGTATGTATAGTTGTTTAGGTATTAAGGACTAGCTGTTTCCAGTCTGGGCAAAAATACATACGTGATTTATCTGTAGTGCTTGAACCAAGTATACACTATACAGTTACCTACCGAGTTACCTAGCTCGAGATGAAATCAGGACGGATTTACCGAGTATATAAAATCCCTTGTATTACTGAGAGCTTGAAAAATCCCAAAGAAACTATTTGGTGACTTGGCGATTCGATACCCAAGTCTGGGACCCATGTTATAACCAAAAAATGCACATGAAAAAGTGTTTTAAATTAATACATAGTAATATTTAATTATTAGTTTTTCTGTACATGGGTATTTTTCTTTCCGTTTAAATGAGTAGGTACCTAATAATAATTTAAATCAGCCAACTTTACTCAAATATCTTAAATTCAGACCGATTTCCAGTTTTTCTATCTTCGGAAGGGCAAGGAGAAATTAAGGCTCTTCATGTGTTCATATTTTAATTAAGTCTGAAATTAGCTTGTTCTAAACTTTCCGCAGCAAAAGTCCATTTTTGGAACTAAAATAAACTAGAGTTTTTCTCTTTTACATCAAACAATAAATTAAGGTTTTATCTTTTACAAAAAATAAATTCAGGGTTTTCTCTTTTTCAAACAATAAATAAAATTAAGGTTTTCCTTACAAACAATCTTCGCCGATCTAAAAAATCTGTCAAAATAAGTATATCCGTGTACTTTGTGTCACATACGCGGTAATTTTTGTGTACATAAAATGTAAAAAAAAGTACATACAAGTACATAGGTACTCAAGTATGTATAGGTATTGAGGACTAGCTGTTTCCAGTCTGGGCAAAAATACATACGTGATTTATCTGTGGTACTTGAACCAAGTACAGTTACCTACCGAGTTACCTACGTCGAGATGAAATCAGGACGGATTTACCGAGTCTATAAAATCCCTTGTATTACTGAGAGCTTGAAAAATCCCACAGAAACTATTTGGTGACTTGGCAATTCGATACCCAAGTCTGGGACCCATGTTATAAGTCATAGTTTTCTAGATAAATCAATATCAATAAGGTTCCACTTAAGAAAAATCAATTGAAAATTATGGAAAACTATAATTGTTCGAGGAGGTGCGGTCCCAGCATACTATTACACTACCTACTTAAAAATGAATAGGTATTAAGCAAAATTTATGGAAAAACTGAATAACCCGAGGATCTATGCTTATCTTAGGCCAGGGTTGTCCAACCTTAGGAAGGACTACCCGAACATCTTGTTACTTGAGGTTTCGAAGGAGGAAAAAATACGTGAATATTAAGTTCATGAGGAAATAAATGAATTATAGGATATTGTATTCGGAGGTTTTTTTTTTTTTAATTATTATGAAAAAATATAATTATGTAGTAGGCATCCATATAGGTACATAGGTATCAGTGGAAAACGTAATTTTCTTTCAGAGACGACCTAATTTTTGGAGTACCTATTTAGTATTTACATATCCAGGATTGAACCTAAATCACTGAAATGTTATTTTGAAAGATCCTTATTGGGTGGCCAGGATTTTATGTTCTATATTCCAGAATTGGTAATTCAGAAGAACACAAGTAGGTAGGTATGAAAAAGTGAACTTTTAAACGTTTGTAACCAATTTTATTTGACTATTAAAGGCTCAGAGACATTAGGACGTTACTTAAAGAGATCCAAAGTATAATAAATATGATATGTTATTCTAAATTTATTTAAATAAAATACACATATCCTGTGTAACATCAAGTTAATGTATTCGCTTGCAATAGTGACAATTGTCTAAGTGCGCGACAATTGATTTTGTCTCATGTGAATTGATAATGTTGGTATGACTTGTGAGTTTACTCCAAGGGTCAATGGTTCATGCACCTCGATGCTGATTTTTTTTTTAGACATTTATTTATTCAATTGAAGGAGTTATAACAGTAAAGTCCTACCTCGGTGCTGAATTTAATTTAAAACTTTACATTAAATCCAATGTAGGTACAGTTACAAAGTTATTTGTACAAGGATTTCCCATTGTTCCAGACACCTTACGTAAAACAAGATCATGATTCTAAAATAAAATTAAGGAGGTAGCTATTATTCTGTTTTTTTTTTTTTTTTTTTTTTTTTTTTTTTGACCACCCGGAAAATCAGTATAACTTTGTACTTTTAATATTTCAATTATTCTACTATGTAAATTGTAGATAAATATTGTGTTAAAAGTTACAGTAAATATATCAATAATTTTAATGTATTACGTACCTGGTATTTTTCTATAAAATGGCATTTTACCTACTAATTTCACCCACACTGTTTTCGCCCACTCGTTAACGAACCGTTAAACCAACTTTAACCCATCATCTTTCTCCCTTTTCTAAATGAAGAATAACTTGGCAAAGTCGACCTATCATTATTCCATATCTTTTACAATCTGTTGTTTGCTATATTAATACCTATTCCTATATGTTTGTACCTATTACATCTTAATATCCTATTCCTCAGTATACATACATACCTATAATATCTACTAATATACCCATAATATTAACAGGAGAATTCCTTTCTCCCTTTTCTAAATGAAGAATAACTTGGCAAAGTCGACCTATCATTATTCCATATCTTTTACAATCTGTTGTTTGCTATATTAATAACTATTCCTATATGTTTGTACCTATTACATCTTAATATCCTATTCCTCAGTATACATACCTATAATATCTACTAATATACCCATAATATTAACAGGAGAATTTCTCAGTTCGAGTCAATAAATTACTCCGAAAACAATTTGACAGCTGACTAGCGGGCAAGATGTGGTTTTTGTTAAAAATGTTGTAATTTAAATGGTTATTGTTTTCTATTGGACGGAATCAAGTAGATTGATAGATACCTCGCTTTATCATTATACATTTCAAGATTATTTAAAAAAGAAGGGCGTGTCTGAGTTACCTACTGTTTTTATGAGAATACTAATTCGAGCCTATGCTTTTGTTGAATTTATAAAAACTTCTTTTTTTAATACAGTGGTTTTTTTAGGCCTGTCCAGTTTACCTTTCACTTGGAATCGTTTCATACTGGGTACGCATGAAAATGTGTCTATCAAACGGGTTCATATATGTCTTGTTGGGATGTTTACTTTCCGTTATTTTATTTATTTAATATGTTTAATTTCCTCTGACTTTGATTTTAGTAGGTACATATTCTTTGAAATATTTGCCTGCCCTTCATCTGTCTCTAACATGAAGAGATTTCTATTTGACTTCGAGTTGAATGTATGCTTTATAATTGGTTCTTTTGTATTACTTTTTTCAGCTAGCATCATATTGCATCATTGTACTACTGAGGGAAAAACCTTCCATATATTAACAGTTTCGCACGACAATTTAATCATTTTCAATTTCCTTTTCCAGGAATGGGTGAACCATAAACCACTTCCTAAGTACTTTTTATTAGATGATAATGATTATAATTAGAACAGACTCATTACTTAGATACTTGGACTGCTTGTGGATAGACTAAATATTTCCGTGAATTAGACTAAGTATGTGTGTTTAGATCCAAGTACAGAATATATATGTATTTGAGAAATCGTTTTGAGAATTGATAGGTAGCAAATCATGCTGATTCCCCGGATCTCATGTTGAAATGCACTTTGGGTGTTTGCGCAGGCGCAGATACAGGAAAAGCGTCAAAAAATAGTGTAACTGATAGGTAGTTAACACGAGACTACATACCCGGGAGTCAAATCATCAGCATATTCAGTGATGTGTTTCAGGTTGCTCTAAGCATGACCCTATACACAAAGTACCAACCTAATAGCCTCAGGGGTTAGACTTGACTTTTAAATATACCATAAATATAATACTCGTGTTTTAAAGACAGAGAATAAAATACAAAATGGCGGAAAGTAATAAAAAACCGAGACTACACCTAGAAGTAGAACCTAGATGAAGATGAAGTTTCTAATATATTGTTGTTGTAATCTAGGCTAGTCCAGTCCCAAGTTATAATAATACATGATGCGTTATACCTTTTTTTTTTTTTTTTTTTTTTTTTTTTTTCATTTTAAATGCAGTAGAAAAACTTACAATTGTAATTGATTCTATTGCTCAAAATTGATTCCATTGCTTGATCCCTAGTAGTTATCTGTTGATCAAAGATTACAGCACCTACCTACTTAGTCCTAATATTGATCGGAATTCGCATGGTTTTTTGGCACACCCACCATTTTTCGTATACAGGTTCTGTTGGCACATCCACTAATTTTCGTATTCACCTGTTACAGTGACATAGGTACCTACTGTTCTATTGTCCGATCTTACCACACAGAGTTTTCAGTTAATCCAGATTGTAAGAAATAGTGGCCTGTGTAAATCAAATGGGTGAAGTCAAACAAAACCCTTGACACTGTGTTTTCTGTGTTAAGTTGTTAACTCTCAGTGGTAAGATCACTGGTAAGGATATATCTACCTAGGTAATCTGATCTTCATTTTTAGGTGTGTAAATGATTCTTCCGGTTTTTTTTTTTAGTCTTAGCTGACAGTATAAATAAGGTATATTAAATAAATAAATAAATAAATAAAATAAAAATAACTACTGTTCTATTGCCTGATCTTACCACACAGAGTTTTCAGTTAATCCAGATTGTAAGAAATAGTGGCCTGTGTAAATCAAATGGTTGACGTCAAACAAAACCCTTGGCACTGTGTTCTCTGTGTTAAGTTGTTAACTCTCAGTGGTAAGATCACTGGTAAGGATATATCTATCTAGGTAGTCTGATCTTCATTTTTAGGTGATCCTTCCGATTTTTTATAAATCATTTTAAAAGGTATGCATGTTCAATATTCAAAGGGCATTTGTTCAGTAGATTGTGGATGTTACCAGGCTTATGAGGATCCATAAGGCTTTTATTCTGAGTGATTTCTACGTTTTACGGAACCACTAGCTTACTAAATATATCTTTTTAATACAGAGATTTATTAATATCAAAATACCTAGATGTAGAGATATTACGAATCTCAATGGTCCAGTGGTTAGCGATTTTGATGAAAATGGGCAAAAATATTAAATATGGAAAATTTATTTGTTTAATAATAAATTTTCGAAATAAATAAATTTAAGAGAAAAAAAAACTATCTAGGTAGTTACATATTTTTTTCAAGAATAAATAAAAACATGAGCTAGGAAGAATAAAGAAAAGATAAACTCTTCTCAACTTCTATAGACCCATACCCTCTCCAATAGAAATGTTTAGAAAAAATATAATGGCTGCTTTAGGTTGAAAGGATGGGTTCTAGATGCAAGACTTTCTATTTTGAACCCAACCTTTCCGTTCACGAATCAGATGCATTATACAGAGGATTTTAAATCATGAAACAAGTGATTCCCAAACTGGATATGTATGCGCTTTATGTGCAATATTATAAGAGATAACTTTGATCATGAAATTCATATCACGATTTAAAAACAGTTCATTTGAAATATGGAAATTCTGTACAGCTTTCAATTCTGACGTTGTTCCCGATTTAAACTTATCTTAGAACTGGTCACTTACCACCCATAGTGTCCTTTACTTACCCCAGTAGCTTTGTACTTACGAATTCAGTTCCTTCTTTACCAATAACCTTTATCCTTGCTTTCCAAATATTCCATTGCCCTCGTTATGCTTTTGAATTTTTTCTTGGCCTGAATAGTCATGCAAGTTTGAATAAACTTGACAATATTGTTTGGAGATGGTCGAATCAAATGTGCATCGTTGTGTGTTCAATATTCTCACTCTTGGGTTAATTTTTTCTTGGCCTGAATAGTCATGCAAGTTTGAATAAACTTGACAATATTGTTTGGAGATGGTCGAATCAAATGTGCATCGTTGTGTATTGAATATTCTCACTCTTGGGTTAGGTAGGTATCCATTTCAAGATTTTCTTCTGGCTTCTTCGTTTTTCTGCGATCTGGATTTGAAATTCCTTGGAACTCGTACATCTTTTGCATAAGTATTCCTGGTAAATATTATTCAATTCAATGCAATGTTCTTGAGCTCCAAATTTGAGTCTTTCGAGGTATCAAGTACTGTCTTTTATATGAGATAAGGGTTATTGAAAAATATTGTTTAGGGTACCTTGTTTTCTTGGAAAAAAATTACCCTCTAGGTACATTTATTTTGTTGTGTTTCTTATTTTCCTTTGTATGTTTTTCCTTTTCTTTGGCCTTATTAGAACCATCGATCCAAAAACGTTAATAATACTCATCTGGTAATCGTCTCTTTAAAAATACAATAGGTATTTCACGTTTACTTTTTAAAATTATTTCTTGAAATAAAGAACAAATTTTACTTTTTTTATGCTTTAGGTAGTAAGCAGTTGCTACCCATAATAAGTAATAATTATATCTATTGTTCAATTGAAGAGCAAGACCTATTAAAGTTAATTAAGATTCTTCCAGTTTTTTTTTATTTATTATTATTTTTTTATTATTATTTATTTTTTTACATTTTTTAAAAAGATTTATTTATTTTCAGTTTTAAACTCTGTTATTAATACCTATTACTACTCTGCACAGAACATGGTGTTCCAGAAACGAAAACCAAGAATATGACCAAACACAAGATGTAAGGACGAAGTTGTGAAAACTCCCGAAGGAAGGAAAAGGACCTCTGTTCAACAAAAGGGAACACTAATGGTTGCGAAAGTGAGATGAAATTTAAAGACAGGTTAGTCAGAAGATAGTTTTCCAAATTAGATACACACTGAATTAAAATTAATGATGTTGAGTTAGTGGAGATGCCAAAATGACAATTTTAGTGGAGATAGCACAATATCTGTAACCTATGCTCAGGTGTTTTTCTATTTCTATAGTCAAACTAGAGCTTGTTTAGACTGCTAGAATAAAGTGACTTTTCTGTCCTATGCTGGCAGTATAGATACATTTTGATTTTGGTAATAATAATAACAACGTAAGATGGTAATGGTTACAAAAGTGCTCGGACAAAACCAGATTAAAGATAAATACCTACAAGAAGTCGAGAAGTAATTAAGAAACAATGTCTCAAAATCTTTGAACAAATTCAAATTTCTTGCTCATGTCATTTTACTGGAGGTCAAACCATTTTTTTCCCCCAAAAATTCTCCGAATTGCAAACTTGGCAAGTAGACTGACGCTATCCAAATTCACAGAGAGGGGAGGGGATGGAACGTAAACTGACTACTTCATTAAGAGTGGACATTAGAGAAACTGACAATTATTAAGACCAAAGAATGTACCAAAAGAGGACAGTACCTACTTGCTGTAATAGTTTAGAGAAAATCGAGAAGCCTTCACAAGATAACTTGATGGTTGAATCTTTTCACAACAAGAAAGAGGAAAATTTCATGCCTCATCTTTTCCTTTGCCTTTCCATCCCTTTCACGCATAATGCCTAAAATTCTATAATCATCAGATATTTTCAAGGAAACCTCCATTTTGATCACGCTTTTCCTAGATCCACCATAGGAGCTCTAACAATGATGATTGCTAGAATATTGAAATTAGTGGAGATGTCAAAATTACCTTTTTTTCTTTTCAAAGAATATATTTTTTAGAGTTCTTAGAACCAAAATGAGTAGGTATATTATCTGTTTCGTGTTTTGCTGAGTCTATATGGTTTGAAGAAAGCCATTTAGCTATAGGTAACGAATCCAGGCAGGTTCATTTCAAGAAGGTAAGTAGGAAGTCAGGTTATTCTGACCTAATATAAAGTGATGGATTGTTAATTATTTTGAATTGGCCCATTTATGGCCGGAACGTATGTGTGGCCTAACTCACAATAATGTGAACTTTGGCTATTAAATCAAGTCTTGGATTTTAGCTCACCTTATGGGTACAAAGTTATATGAATATGGAACTTAAAAACTCTCCTCGTACACAGAAACTGAATTATTTCAAAATCCTGAGTGAAATCATGAAACGAGACTGATAGGCGGAGCAACAATTTGGACTCAATGTACAAACAAGCCCTCTGTAGAGAAATTTGTCTCGTACAGATGTGAAATTTGAAAAGATATCACGCTAAAAATTGTTTTACCCATTCATCTAAATTTAGATTCTACAACGCTCTGACATGTTGGTTTGGGCTCAACCCACTGAATATAATTCGCTTGGAAAGCTTGGTTGAAAGAAGTAACTTTTGAAGAATTTCTTCTGGTACTTGTAACTTTTCCTTGTGATAGACACATTGTAGGCAGAATCCAGCGAAGCAGGCACCAATTTAAAGAAAATGAACCGTTGACTGCTGATACCTACTCAGAAACCAGTCGAAATGATAATTTAAAAATGAACTACCGTAGATCATGGATAAATAATAAAATCATTAAACACCAACTAAATTACTAAAAGGATCCATAAAGATAGTCCAGGATATAATTAACCACAAAAGTCCTTTATTAACCAAATAATTTTAACATTGATTTTAAAAACGTTCTGTTTTTATTTGAGTTGGTAACACGTTATTTGCTTTGAAACAGTTTAATTTGAATTTAAGATGGACTCTTCATTTTATTTATATATAATTATTATTATTTAGTTTCTAATTTATGAAAGAAAAGTTGACCATGAGTATTCATCAAGATATTATTAATTATAAATTATACCATAATTAATATGAAAAATCATATAGAACTGAAATTTTTTTTTTTTAATATTTTTAATTAATTAATATTTAGAGAAAATAAATCAGGTTATAAGTTACATAATATCTTGAGAAGTATTCAAATAATGAGCATACGTATTTTTTTACATTGTACTGAAATGATTTAGTGAGCAGACAGACGGACAGTTTATGATAATACAACTCAGAGTAAATGTAAACTAACACTAATATGCACTCCATGAAATATTCGCAAAACATTGTTTGCAAAAAAATAATATGTCTGTACTCCTATACTATACAATAATAAAGTAAGTATAAAAATTACAATATGAGTGGCGCGACAGGGGCGCTCTTTCGTGTTCAGTTTTGCGGAGTTTGAGTGTACTATTTTTTGCCTGAGATGTTCATTTAGCCCTTTATTATGAGTATAGCTGCTAATTAGTCAGATAGATCGCTTGGTTTTTGCACTTGGCGGTTACAGGAGATGATTGAAAACAACTGTAACGCACAATTATCTTGTGCTTATCTTTCACCATTTTCAGCGCGAAAGAAAATCTTTCAGCGTTTTATAACCTGCTGAGCTTGATCTGTGCGGTCAGGTTGGACAGCAAGTTTTCAGTCTGAAAGCTTGAACTGGTTTGGTGGCAAAGCACATTGATGAGTGCCCCACATTGATGGTACCTTTGTCCCTTATCTACTTAGAATGACCTAAAGAGCAAATTTTGTGAAATAGCCTCATGGTATGGACCAAACGAGAAACTTAAGTTGGTATAACTACGGGTGATCGCAATTTGGAAAGAAAGGAAAGATATTGATATTTTTTTTTTTTTTTTTTTTTTTTTTTTTTTTTCATTTTAAATGCAGTAGAAAAACTTACAATTGTAATTGATTCTATTGCTTAGAATTGATTCTCTTGCTTGATCTCAAGTACATAGTTATCTGTTGATCAAAGATTACAGCACCTACCTACTAAGTCCTAATATTGATCGGAATTCGCATGATTTTTTGGCACATCCACCATTTTTCGTATACAGGTTCTGTTGGCACATCCACTAATTTTCGTATTCACCTGTTACAGTGACATACCTTTTTATATTTAAAGTTTTCTCCATCCTTTTCATTGTTAAACCTATGTATGTATTTATGTTTGATGTAAATAAATGAGGCCTGTTTAAACTGTTGGCATAATATTGGTAAATTGTTTTACCCAGAAAAGAACATTGCATGAATTACAATTGGTCCATTTTCTACTTGGAAGTCAGAGGGTAAACAAATTCTATTCTATTCAAGACCTAACACCTCTTTGCTAAGATACCTTTGTAAATTTGGACTAGAGGTTTTCTCAGGAATAATGTTCTATAAATTGTGCATATGGCATCACAAACTTTGGGCAGCTCATCAATAAATTTTATTGGTTGTTTCTCTCTGAATAGAATTTTCAGTATAATTTAATTTAACCTACCTACATAATTATGTGGACATTTTATGAACTTCAATTTTGTCAACTGTACTACTTTCAATCCTAACCCACAAATAAGAGTCTAAATCTTTATGATTTTTCTTTCTCTTATTTCATGAGTCAAACATATTTTTAACTTTTTGTTTGCTCCAACTTTCACTCAACTTTCTCTTGATAACTGATATTTGACCTTTCAATTCATAGAAGAGAAGAACATTCTAGAAATTGTAAGTTTAGTTTAATCTTTTTGGGCAGCTAGCAAGTTGATAAACAAAGCAAATAAAGTTTGAAGACCATCATCACTGACAATTGTAACATGAAAAAAATGGGAAGTTTCCACTAGCACACTAGACTATACACAAGTCAACTATTTTTTAACAAGAATGTCACTGAAAATTAGAAATCACCAAGATTGGAATAAAATAGGTTACACTTGAAAAGTTAACAATCCTTTAGTTGTGTCAAATAACAGGACAAAACTCAAGAAAACCTCTGAAGAATGCACCATTTCAACGAATTTACAGGACAAATTTCAATAGAAGAATCAAGAAGAGAACACTTTTGTCAATAGTGGAAAGTTAATGATTTTTCTATTGAAGATTAAAGAGTCTACCTTGGTCCAGCAATGAACATTTTGATGATTGGTCGACTGTCCATGATGGAGTAACTAACAATTACAGAAAATATAGCTATGGAAGAATGAAGAAGACTTTGGCGCAGCAGTCAATAGTTAAGGATTATCCAGCTTTCCATGGTGAAGAGGGAGTCCATGGTGCAATAGGAGAATGAAGAAAAGACCTTGGTCCAACCTGAAGAAATGATGAAGAAGACATAGATAATAACTGTCCAACAACATCCTGAAACAATCACAGGGTAGATTTCAATGTAAGAATAGAGAAGAAAACATGATCCAGCAGCAGACAAATATGTGATGCACATGATTCAAAGACAAAAAAAAGATATCAGGACACAGATTTTAGAAGAAAAATCTTTGTCCATTAGAGGACAAATAATTGTTTTCTCTAATGAAGATGTGCATTTTCAACCTAGTAAATTTAACAATTAAATTTATGAAAATATTAAATTTTCTTGGAGTGGATTTCAAGAACATTGAATATTCATTGACCTTGAACATTCCTTTGTGAGTCATGCCTGTTACCTATGGAGAATCTTTGGTCAAAGTTGGTGTTGGTGATTCCTTTGGCTATGTACTTAAAATCCTTTTCAAGATTTAGATATCTTTTTCTTTCCCTCTCCTTTCTCTTTTTTTAGATTCTGTATTTAACTTATCAATGATCAGCTCTTGCTTCACTAAACCCTGAATCTTAGGAATCTTTAGAATGAAATAGATTTAGAAGAACTAAGAGCTTTTGGTTCAGTAGATAAAATTTAAAAGAGAATTTCACAAGAGCATTTTAAAAGAGACTCAAGGAAACCTTGGTTGAACCAGGAAGCATGCCTTCTAGAATATTAATCATAAACTCACCATGATTTTGAACTAGAAGGTCGTTTGATCACGTTTTATTTAAAACTAACTTTAAAGATTAATTCACTTATTAAAAGGATTTCTTTTATTTAAAATAAAAAAAACTAACAAAACAAAAATACCTCTAAAATGGTTTAAATTATGACCTTTAAAATGATTTAAGAGAATGATGGTACTCTGATCTCGGAAACCAAAGTAAAATTAAAGGGTGTTGTACTTAAGGAATGCGTTAACTTCCTGATTGGTGGGATGAACTACCATTTTGTATTTTCATAGTAAACAAATATATTCTAGTTATATATCAATCACTTACAGACAGACACCGAAGCGAATACAATAGTCCGTCCACTATACCTTTTATTATTAGTAATAATAAAGGAAGGACGGACTAAAAACTAGGTACCTATCTAGTTACATATTTTTTTCAAGAATACCTAAATAAAAACATGAGCTAGGAAGAACAAAGAAAAGATAAACTCTTCTCAACTGAGGAAAAGGACCTCTGTTCAACAAAAGGGAACACTAATGGTTGCGAAAGTGAGATGAAATTTAAAGACAGGTTAGTCAGAAGATAGTTGTCCAAATTAGATACACACTGAATTAAAATTAACGATGTTGAGTTAGTGGAGATGCCAAAATGACAATTTTAGTGGAGATAGCAAAATATCTGTAACCTATGCTCAGGTGTTTTTCTATTTCTATAGTCAAATTAGAGCTTGTTTAGACTGCTAGAATAAAGTGACTTTTCTGTCTTATGCTGGCAGTATAGATAAATTTTGGTAATAATAATAATCAACATATGCAATGTGCCATACAGGGAATATCTCATGGCCTCTTTCTAGCTGGGTAAAACAAATCCTACCAGAGTCTATTGGATTTTTACTTTTTTTTTCTCTAATCAGAGTTCGAATTCCAAATGAGTCATACATACTTCCAGTCTGATTTCATGCATTTTCATTGGGTTAAAATATGCTCTGTTGGCAAGAGGCAACATATGCAATGTGCCATACAGGGAATATCTCATGGCCTCTTTCTAGCTGGGTAAAACAAATCCTACCAGAGTCTATTGGATAATAACAACGTAAGATGGTAATGGTTACAAAAGTGCTCGGACAAAACCAGATTAAAGATAAATACCTACAAGAAGTCGAGAAGTAATTAAGAAACAATGTCTCAAAATCTTTGAACAAATTCAAATTTCTTGCTCATGTCATTTTACTGGAGGTCAAACCATTTTTTTTTCTTTTTTTCCCAAAAATTCTCCTGGCAAGAGGCAAATCAAAGGTCACTTTGTTACTTTTCATCCATGACTTGGTTAGAAATTCAAGGCCATTCAGACATGCATTTTATATTCTTAAAATAAAAGGATTTTGACTTATTTTAGAGTAATAAATTACTAAAATTGTACTAATAGCCTTGGTTCATGCAATTTTTTTGATACCTACGGATATGCACCTACTTTTTAACTTTTGAAAATATGGCACACCAATTTGCTAGTCAGTGTTGTGTGGAGCGAAGGGTCTATTCTTCGACTCAACAGAAATTTATTACCTATATGATTTCTAATTTTTATTACCTACCTACTTTGTTTGCTAACCTTTCCCTCAAATATTCTAGGACTTTTGGAAGAATTGGAAGGAGCAAAAAAAGAAGGACGCGGAAAAGAAGGACATTTCTGATTTTTTCAATACCCATTATTACGAATTTCCCAAATCTAAAGACATGCCTACAAAATGAGAATTTCCTGTTTCTTATAATACCTAATGGTACTGTGAGAAATTTTATTCCTTATGAAATATCTTATTAAAAAGATTAGTCTAATAAATTAAAATATTTTGTTATTTTCAAGTGCCAATCATTTTAACTGAGTCTTTCTCATTCTCTGTCACTTTGAAAACTGAAATTCATTTGGTTACGAGTCACATAATCGACTTGAAAATTCAAGATTTTTTGAGAAAGAAATCAAGACAGTGACAGTTCAACAAATACCAAGAAAATGAGAGGAAAACCTCTCCAAAATTTGAGTTTTATAGAACCATCACTGTGACGAGGTACCTAGGTATTTGTTTCAATGAGAAGCATTTGAAAATTTTGAAAACATGGAAAGCAAAAATCAACTTACCATCAGGTCTCCAGGGGGACAGCTCTGAAGATCCCAGGGAAAGCTCCTCTCCAAGTATCCTGGAAAAAATGGAGAAAAGTGTTTTGAAAACATGGAAAGCAAAAATCAACTTACCATCAGGTCTCCAGGGGGACAGCTCTGAAGATCCCAGGGAAAGCTCCTCTCCAAGAATCCTGGAAAAAATGGAGAAAAGTCAAAAGTTAGAATATTGGTAAATTGTTTTACCCAGAAAAGAACATTGCATGAATTACAATTGGTCCATTTTCTACTTGGAAGTCAGAGGGTAAACAAAATATTTTGTGAGTTGGACTGCAAGACCTAACACCTCTTTGCTCCCCATAAGCCCGTTGACTGTTCAACTTCCTAGTTTTTTTTGTGTCATTTTGGAGTGTAATTAAATGAAAGGTACCTGAAAATATAGGTAGGTACCTACAACATGTATTTTACAAAATTACTTAATTTTTTCGGAAACCTTTTCCAGCAGTTTTTTAAGAGTGAAAGCTAGGGAATTTTCTCTTAAAAAGACCCAAATTTTTCTTGAAAATTTATAAATTAAATTTAATTTGCCTCTTTAAAAATGAAATTCTTAACTAATTTGATATTCTTAATCGGTATGTGGCCAGGCCCTTATACTCGTTTCAATATTTCGGCGCGAACGACATGTTGTAACACATAGTTAAAGCGCCTAAAAGGAAAAAAATAATAATAATGATAATAAATAAATAACAGCGAAGGCTTTAAAAAGAAAACCGTTAACCTTTTTCTTTTCCGCCACACCAACACGGAAATTTCAACATAAAAGAAGAAGAAGAAAGAAAGAAAAATATGTCGAACATTTACGCATTTACTTGCATATAATTGCATCACGAAAAGGGAAAAAACCAACACAAATATTAGGGTAGGTTAGTTCTCAATAATCCACCTCTTTTACGAAGGGGGGTCAAATGAAAAGGGATTATATTATTATTTTCTCAACAACACCAATGAAAAACTTGTTCATCTGAATGAGAACTTGGAGGGGTCTTTCCAACATAGGAAGTTGGGAAGAACCCTTTTTTCCGAATATTTAACTCTTTTTAAAAACATTATAATGTATTAGATACGTACCTACCTAAAAAATAAATAAAAAAATAAAATAAATACCTATAAGTACCTGCTAGACAAAAATAATTATTTGCATGTAATTTTAGCACATCCACTAAAAACTAATATTATTTTCCTCGATCTCGTCTCATGAATTGGAGAAAATGGATATTTTGGCACATCCAATAAATTTTCAACATTAAAAAAAAGAAAAAAAAAACTTTGTGATACACAATCTGAAACTCAGATCCCATATCTAAAATGAAACTAAGTTTTTTTTTTTGCCTTAATAGGTGATAATTTTCCTTGGGAATAAGGAACAAGGATTTTTTTCTCCGGTTCAAAGTACCTCAATAATGATTATATTCCTAGATACCTACTCATTTTCCTCAGAAGTTTGCCTATTCCATGCACAACACACTTATACGAACCATGAACAGGTTTGAATAATTTTCTCCATATCTGTGAAGTTACATAAACGTGGGTACTTTACCTGAGCTTGCTCAACTTATTAACGTGGTCAGACTGCCATCCAAATACATGCTATACTCAATGCAAGTTCTTTAAGAGTACGAATTTCATGAGACTACTCCTATAGAACTTAAACTTATAGAACTATAGAACTGTTTTAATGATAGAATAGAAATAGATAGAATAGAAAACAGTCCTATAGAACTATAGAACTTAAACATGGAAAGATAAGGTAATTTTCAGCTTGCTTATTTTAGCATCTTTTTATCTTGGATCTTTTTTTCCGCTTCTTTCTTTCAATACTTTTTTCATGTCATTTTTCTTAAGGCAAATGGAATAAAAATCATTTTCCTTAGGCCTTTCATTTTCAAAAATAAAAGATTTTTCCCCAAAGAGGCCCAACGTGAACACAGAATAAATCCACCTGACATGAAAGGGTTAAAAATAAGGTCACTGAACCCAAAGCACGAGAGATATAAAAGAATTGTATATGACTTACCTATCTCAACGAATAACTTCTTGCGAAACAAACCAGGCACAGGTCAGCAGGGAATTTCAAATGTGATGTTGAAAATGAAACGTTTCTCCATTATAAATTGACACTTGAAAAATTAAAATATTATTTTATAAAATTAAAAATGATCTTTTTAGAGTTTGAGGAAGAAAATGTTTTAAAATTCTAGTCAATAAGTACAATGGACCTGCTTTCCAAAGCGAATGAAACATGTAGGACTACCCGAACATCTTGTTACTTGAGGTTTCGAAGGAGGAAAAAATACGTGAATATTAAGTTCATGAGGAAATAAATGAATTATTAAGCTATCTGAATGAACTAATTATAATATTGGGCAAGATATTAAAATTTAACTTGAACAAAGAAAAGCAGAACGACTTGAAAAATGTTTGAGAGTAGGTACCTACAATGAATAGGTACTTACTTAGGGCAATACTCTTAGGGTAATGAAGTACTTACGGAACTTTCAAAGTAAAGCTATCACCAAAAAAAGTAAAAAATCAAAAGGAAATCTATTAGTTCAGCCTGGATCAGCTTTTCCTGCTTTTAGGAATTGTCTTCTTCAATGAACTTCGAAACAAAAAGATCGCTAAGTGAGGTATGACTTTCGAAGGCAAAAAACCGTTACAACTTTTCAGCATTTTCGCGTTTAGAACTGAAAAAAGGTCTAAAAAAGAAAAAATTGGCACCAGCTTTTGCTGATTTTTCTGAGCTTTCCTGTCCAGTTTTTCAAGGTTATTTTTATGATAGAACTGATTATGAAAAAAAAAAAAAAAAATTGAAAAAATATTTTTATTTTTTAAAAAGTGCAGAAAATTTGAGTTTTTTTAAAACCTGACCTGAAGGAGACGAGTGTAGTGCCACTGACCTCCGACAAACATTTCTGTGTTGAGGTAGGTCGGGGATTCCATTGCGCATTGCCTTGGCGCATCTATCCATCAGTGGCGCAGTTGTGACGAGAAATTTTCGCAAGTATCCCAGGCCATTGACCTCGTTGTTGTACTTCAGTGATTCCCAATATTGGATGGGTAATGTGATTTTGTGACGAGAAATTTTCGCAAGTATCCCAGGCCATTGACCTCGTTGTTGTACTTCAGTGATTCCCAATATTGGATGGGTAATGTGATCACTCCAATGTCTGCCTCTGTTCTTGATGGGCGAAATTTGTGTATGGAAATTGAAGACCAAACTATGTAGGAATGAATGTAGGGAGACCTGGAGGTTCTCTTCAACTATTGTCTATAAGTAGCTACTCTGATGGTTGTGAAGGCTAAGGGTGTTCTAATAGAAAATGATTTACTGGTGATATAACGTTAGCTAATAATTTTAAATCTTCCCAAATCTAACATTTTACTTACAGTCAAGACCTCACTGTCCTCATTGATGAAGTGGCCCTACAGAGTGGAAAGCCAGAGCCACGAGTCTGTCCACAGATAGGTTCCGGGACTAGGACTTACGAGTACCAGTTCCAGTTTTGCCGTTTGGTCGATCATTAAAAACTAGTTTTGTGAATTATGGCAATTCGCCTTCCCTCTTGAATGCAACTATAGTGGAAACTCTCCAACATTGGACTATTCTGGAGATCAGAGGGGAATCTGCAGTAGTAAAGTGTGACTATAAAATGGGAAGACCTCTTTTAATCAATGATGCCTGTTCAGAAGATGCTAACGACGAACCTAAATGCCCTCTGAAAACAACATTGTGTATTGTTAATATCTGGACGGGGGACCTTTTCACATGCTGCTCGCTAAATCGGTGGGCACTCAGCCTTGTGAGGACACTCGAAGAGACGCGAGAAGGTTGAATCCCCAGCAGCGACCCTCCGAAAAAAACTACTGTTGAGAGTCCTAATCCCAAGGTAGTTAAGTATTACTTGTTGGATTCGTAATCTGGAGATTGGGATTTGACTGCTCCAGTCCTGGTAGTTGGTAGTGCCATAATAAAATAGAATCAGCCTGAAGAGACGCGAGAAGGTTGAATCCCCAGCAGCGACCCTCCGAAAAAAACTACTGTTGAGAGTCCTAATCCCAAGGTAGTTAAGTATTAATTGTTGGATTCGTAATATGGAGACTGGGTTTTGACTGCTCCAGTCCTGGTAGTTGGTAGTGCCATAATAAAATAGAATCAGCCTAACCTAAACAAATTGGTACTTTTTTTAGGTACGTACCTAGTACCTAGGTAAAATATTGCAATAGAACACTAGATGGCTACATACTTGGTCTTTCAATGTTGCAAATACAACTCAGTCTTCAAAATTGGAGCAGCCAGTTATTCAAGCATGATTTTGCAGATGTTTTACTGCTCTAGTGCAACTGCATGTATTTTTACTGCTTGTCAATGTAATGTTTGTCGAGTAGGTGCACAGAGTGCAATATTGCAACAAATAAAACAATGCCAAGTTCTCAGTGCCTTGCTCTACTTTCACTGTAGTCTCTCTCCCCCTCTCTTTGTCTCCTCCCCCTTTCCAATCTCTTTCACTTTCTCTGAACTTCTCATTATTCCTCTCTCTCTCTCTCCCTCTCTCTCTCTCTCTCTCTCTGCTGCATATAATGACATCTTGCCATCTAAATAGTGGCCAAGTCATAATTGCATGCAGTCGGATGCATTCTCTTTTTGTGGGTTCTTGTAGAGTATCTAAACACTATGGGTTGCTTGTTGTGGTCGGCAATGAGAGACTTATGGAATTAAAATAATGAGAATTGAAATAATTACCAGAGTTTTCTCATGAGCGAGAAATTATACGCCTTGCTATGGTTTCATCTTTCTTTTACCTATTGTCTATAGGTAATGTCTACTAGGTGTTTCACCTCTCACTAGCTTCATGTCTGCAAATATTCATCGCAACTTGGTCCTCACTACATGCATGAGTAGTAGGTGTTCTTAAAGCTGTGTCCACACTGCCTCGACAACATAGATTCACCTCGACGGCCGCGTCGACTATGTGTGGACACAGCTTTACTATCATTTCTTCAATTTATAATACAGGATTTCGCTATTAACGTTAACTACACACAATCCAAATGTACTAATAGTTTTAGTAATACTAATAGTTTTTTTCAGAACAAATAGATCTAATGAAAAATTGACACAGAAACAAATAGAAACACCCTATCCTTTAAGGATAAAATAAATAATGTGAATGTATACTTTGTGTATAAATAAATGTATAATGTGTATGTATGTAAAAAATGTGTACAAAAAAAGAACGTATAAATAATGTGAAATATACTTTGAATGTGTAGAGTTGTAGACAGAAGATTGCCTGATGGTCTTAAAAAAATAACATTAGAGATAATAGCATAAATACTGGTAATGTACCTACGTCTAATGATAAAATAGTAATAGGATATACTATGAAACTTACAAGCCTATCACACAAACGAGTATTGTACAAGATATTTTTCATAGTATACCTAACTTTAACTCTGGTACTTACCGACATTACATCAGAGACTTTTTTATGGCCAGGTTACTGGTAATAAAAAACTACCCATGTATGTATTTTGTATTTTAATTGCTTTTCCTTGGATGCTTCTGCTTTGGAAAAAAAAAGTTCTAATAATGCTCTTACCTAGCTATGTTCGTAAAAATTTAAACCTAAAAATGATTATTTCATTTTGGTTTCTTGCAGGTAATTGGTGAAATGGGGTGGCATATTTGCAAAAGTACAGAGCATACCGAATCTAGGAAAAGAAATTTGGTTGGACATGAGCATTACCGGATTGACACCTCTTCGATCTAGGTCTGACCAAGGCCAAAATAAATCAAGAAAGTTTCTGCCAGTTTTCTGTTGAATACCGTATTTCTGCCAGATTTCATTAAAACCAGACGGACTGTTCCAGAGTTCTGGTAAAACAAACAGTCAAACCTACAAAAGACAAACGGAAAATTTGTTGAAAATTTGGTTTGTTCATGAAAATTTCGTTTGTCTTTTGTAAAAATCAGACGGGCCGTTCGCGAGTTCTGGCGAAACAAACATACAAAAGACAAACCGAAAAATGGTTGAAATCTTGGTTTGTTCAACCAAGAGCTCTTCCAGTGTTTCATTTTCAAGATACACCTCTGGTAAGATCTAATGGGCATCGAAAAGTTCCAATATTACATTTTTTTCCTCCAAACAAACCCATGGTAAATTCGAACGGTAAAATGTTCCAGCACATTCGAGTCTGTAGAAACAGAGATTAATTCTGGATTCTGGGTGGGTCATATCATAAAAGTGCTCCAGGAAAAAAAAAAAGATTTGAACATTCTCTGAAGATTTTTCTTTATGGCCATTTTGAGACCTACTTTGTTATTTATTTATCCAAAGAAGACTATAATATCAGATTCTACATAAAAGAGTGCTTGGGTGAATGTAAGGTTCGTTCTCGGAACGACTGGCTTTCTCCTATCATTTCTTCCTTCTCTCTTTGATTTCGGTTCTGGGGGGTTTATAACAAAAAAATGCCCCACAAAAAAAAAAAAAAAAAAAAAAAGATTTGAACATTCTCTGAAGATTTTTCTTTATGGCCATTTTGAGACCTACTTTGTTATTTATTTATCCAAAGAAGACTATAATATCAGATTCTACATAAAAGAGTGCTTGGGTGAATGTAAGGTTCGTTCTCGGAACGACTGGCTTTCTCCTATCATTTCTTCCTTCTCTCTTTGATTTCGGGATGATAAGACCTCAGCAGTTACAGTTCCCTCTGTCGAACTTTGAAAAAAGGAAGAACATAATATTAGCCTCGACATAAGAGAATACATTTAAGAGTATTAAGAGACATAAAAGAGAAAACTTGGATACCTACCTTCTTACCTAGACACATTTATTGTAAATTATATTTCGATTTGGCTTTCGGATTGAATTTTTCCTCACCTTCAAGTTTCGTCAACCTCAAGTTTCAGCTTCAAGAATCATTTTCAAAGGGACATTGCGTTTGACGACAAAAAAGGAGGTCGCGTCGATAGATCGATTTCAAGATATATGTGACTGGAGAACATGAGTCACCCTGTACAATCGAGATATTCTATTTTCTATTTGACGTGCTGGTTTACTAGTGGAGAAAGTTCAATTGAATTATTGTTCATTTTTTCCTTGATCGAAACTTGCTAAATACTGTCAGTACATACACCGAAAATGAGAACAGCGGTAGTAGAATCAGCCAGTGAATCTGTCAACAATCAGGTAATTAAATGGAACAACGGGGAAAATTTTTTCTCTCCCTTTGGAATCTCAATTTTTCCTCACAAGGAAAAAATATGGCCCCGAAAAATACCTCCTGAGAAAGTCCCCAGGGAAGAGAAAGACGAAGAGAAAGCTTGGGATAGAAAGAGACTAGTAATGGTCCATTTTCGAAGGGGGCCCGAAGGCCCCTTACAGAAAATTGATTCCTTCATTTTATTGAGATGACGTGATGATTTCTACATCCGGGTATCTACCCAATACCACGATTAGAGTCTTTCTGATTTGGGTGACAAGGTGGACATACACCATAATGCCTCTCTTTTTAACGGAATTCCTACATGGTTGGTAGGTACCTACATATTTTAATATTTTATGGATTGAAAAAGGAAGAACCTTAGGGAAGAAAAGAAAGCAGACACGGGATTTTTGAATCTCACAAATACTTGTTCCTCATGGATATTTTTAGCTCATAAATCCGTTTTGTTGCTCACAGATACATTTTCTAGCTCGTAAATACGTCTGTCAAAAAGCTGCAAATATTAGCATGATTGCAGCAACAAAGAAAAAAAAATGGATACCTTAGCCTGAGATTATTCACAATGAGAGCCAAGAGAAAGTTTAAAGTTAGCTGTAGGTGTGGGTTGCAAGGCAGGTCTAACAACTTTTTGTCTAGTTGTCTATAGATGCAAACTGAGCTAGAACGAGAAAGAGAAGAGAAGAGGGAGGATTTCAATTTTTAGTGGATGTGCCAAAAGTACAATCTTTTTTATGGGATGTGAAAGAAGAGAATGATCAGAATGATTATTTATTTATTTTACTATTATTATTATTTTAAGCTTAAAAGTTTTTGATTTCCATTGAAAAGGTGTACGAGTATCTTGATGAATAAAATGGACTTCCATTATTAATGGAGGTATCAGAACGAAATAATTCGAAACAGAACTCCGCAAAAGCCGTTTTACACAAAAAGAGACTTTGACCATTCTTCGGTAAAAGTCTTCAAGTATTGATGACTTTTCTGACAGCCGGTCATACAGTGTAGTAATTATCCTTCCAAGAAGAAGAATGCCAGTAATGAATTCTGTAACACGTTACAATCATTACTTTAGCAAACATGAGGACATGTCTGTAAAAGGATTCTTTGATTCTAGTTAAAGATGTATGAGAGTTTAGCTTTTTTTATAAATAAACAGATACCTAGTTCTCGCTTTTTCCATTCTCCTCTTCTTGGTTTGTTAACGTAAGAACAAATGGATCTTTCCGAGAAAGAAGAACGAATGGTCATTTGGGAAAGAAGAGAGCCTTCTGTTCCAAGAAATAATTTATTCGACCTTTTAGCATTCGCCGATATTTTGGCATAACATTTAAAAAAATCTACTCATACTTTTAAATTGATAAGAAATTTTTCGTTGATCAGTGGACCATAAAAATAATGAAACAAATAGGTAGAAGAATTTATTCTGATAAAATCCATTCACACATTTCAGACTGAATCCCACTTTATTATTATTATTATTATTATTATTATTATTCTTTTAAGCTTAAAAGTTTTTGATTTCCATTGAAAAGGTGTACGAGTATCTTGATGAATAAAATTCCTCTGATACCTCCATTATTAATGGAGGTATCAGAACGAAATAATTCGAAACAGAACTCGGCAAAAGCCGTTTTACACAAAAAGAGACTTTGACCATTCTTCGATAAAAGTCTTCAAGTATTGATGACTTTTCTGACAGCCGGTCATACAGTGTAGTAATTATCCTTCCAAGAAGAAGAATGCCAGTAATGAATTCTGTAACACGTTACAATCATTACTTTAGCAAACATGAGGACATGTCTGTAAAAGGATTCTTTGATTCTAGTTAAAGATGTATGAGAGTTTAGCTTTTTTTAGATATTCTATGCATCCATGCCAAAGGATTAAAGGAAAAAAGCTAATAAATTATGGGATGAATATGGGATACATTTCTTTTTTTTTCGGAAAAAGTTTTTTTTTTTTTTTTTTTTTTTTTCAGGCTTAAAGTGAATCAATAATTATAGGAGAGAGGGAGCGAGAGAGGCAGTACACGAAGACCAAGAAGAGAGAAGAGAAGAAGAATATAAAAAAGAACAGGAAAAAAAGGAGAAGAAGATCAAGAAGAAATAAAAGAAGAAGAAGACGACAAAGAAGACCAAGAAAAAAGAGAAGAAGAAGACTAGAAGAGTTCAAAAGGAAGAAGAAGAAATAAAAAAAGCCTTATTAGAAGATCATCGAAGAATAAAATCTTATGTACTTAGTACTTACCTAACAAGAATCTTATGTACCAAGCGTATCAAGTACATGATCAAATAAGTATACAGGAAAAACGCAGCAAAAACTATTCCATGCATTTTATCTCTATTGAGGTATCATAGGTATAGATACCCGTACAAGTACCTATTATAGAAACTAGAAAGTGTCTAGGTATGAGCAGAGATTGCCTGGAACTTTTCAATCAAATCTACATAGCGTATAGCTTTAGCTTGTGATTCTGCAGGCTTGCAGTTAGATCTGATGAGGCCGGGGTTTACCGAGTTGGATTAGTATGGGGTTGAGTTCAATGCCAGATCGAGCTGGGTATTAGGCTTAGTTAGTACTTGGATTAATCCGAGAATCTTGTTAAAATATCAAAAATATCAGAAGAAAATCAGAGTAGGTAGGTATATTGACTATACCGAAGTGCGTATACGGAAAACTGATGAAGAAACACAGTGACACGAGATATCCCAGCCCAGATAAATCTGACAATTTTCAGACATTCTTAGCTTTTCAAACCCAATTTTTTCGTTTCTCTTGAACTCATCTTCTTTTTCTTTCTTTATACGTCCTGGATTTTACCTATCAGTTTCCATACACACTACATACGCATCTCAAGAATCTAATAATCCCTTTTTGCCTGTCAAAGTATATTTTAGTCTGGCATATTTATTTGTATCGCAAATTCCCTATCCCCCATTTCTCTTTACAATTTCTAATACGTCTTTTGAAACGGCGTTTTTATTAGAGTGATATTAGATATTGAGCCAGATTTTATTATGGTGCTCATATCGACACAATATTGAGAATGTCATTCTGCTGTGCCTTTTAAAGTTGACTTATTCTGACTTTACATAGAATCTTTTTTCTTCTTATTCTTTATATGTACTTCTTTCTTCTTCTTCTTCTTCTTCTTCTTCTTCTTCTTCTTCTTCTTCTTCTTTTTCTTCTTAGGTACTTTTCCATTCCGCAAGTTGTTGTACCGTAGATTCTTTTCCAATTCATGATTGTAGTTAGTAGCTCTTTCTATAATGGACATTTCCTGATTTGCAACGTATTTCTCACTTTTTTTTTTATTCTGTTTGTCATTCTTTCATAAGTTTTTTTTTTCTCCTTCATTGCCATGTACGTGTATGTTGGTACACTAGAATTAATTATTTCACTAAAAGATGTTCTGATTGAAGTTACTGGCAAAATTTACGAGATGTGTTGTCCCTTTCATGTAGTTCTCAAATACATTGGTTACCACTTTTATCATTGATTGGTTGAAACTAAAATTATGTAAATTTTCATAAGAGTACATTAAAGACAAGACATTTTGCATTTGTCCACAGTTGGCCCGCACATTATTATTCTCTGAGAAACCCTGACCTACTCAATGCTTCGCAGTGATATCAATATTGTTCAAGGTTCTAGGAAAATTCTATGCCTACTAGGCACAAGGACGATCTTAAGATCAGTGTCGAGCCTACGCCTAGCGCCTTCTGAACAACGGAAATCAGTTCTGCGGATGCTCAAAAAGTTGCCTAAAAAGGGGATTCTTTGAAACCTCATTACAAATGGAAAACCATTAATTACTGTCCAAGTTTCACAACTAATTTCGCTTGGCATACTTTGCTTCCTACGTTAAAAATATTTGAGTTGAGCGCAAAAATAAATTCATGATGAATGTTGCAAATGAATGTTTGCAAAATGGTAATAAACTGCGGCACTGGATTACAAGAGCTCTGCGCACGCTTAATATTAAGCGAAAGAGAAAAATTTGTCCTCATCTCCTAAGCTTTTTGGAGGGAGTAAAAGCACCGGGGTCATTGACATATGAGTGGTTTCAACTCTGGCAACAAGTTTTCTAAACGAAGAGCACACAACAAGAACAACTTTGCCAATTCTCTATCTGCTGGCCATTTTGAACTTTTTTTCCTCAACTTGAGCGCAGATGCTGCAAGCTCAGAACATTTAGATCTCTCGATACTCATCCACTTGCAGTTTGCAGTTCATCAGGTTCATACTCGTACCTTCATATAATATAGTTACAGATATGTACCTATCTCGTATACAGTACCTATAGGATTCTATGGCTGGTTACCTGGTAGAGTTGCTAGAGCGTCTTAGCACGGAAGTTCCCTGGTTGGGACCTCTTTTACTTCTTACAACTCATAGGAAGAATCTTTGTTTCAAATAAGGTAGAATTTAATACTCCCCTCTTTCTTGAAGATTCTTTGGTGTAGATTGAAGGGGTATTTGAACCGTAAACTTATGTACCACGGGAAAATATAAGTTATGCACAATTTTCTAATATTCAATATTGTTAGCCATATTGCAGTCCAATTTTTTGTCGGATTTGGGAATCAAAATCTAGATATCTATTGATCAATGTCCAAAACAATTTAATGTTATTTTCTAAGAATGCTGTATTATTTGTAAACCTCAACCTAAATGTTTCAGGAAGATCAAGAGCAGTGAGGCTATCAACATAAACAAATCAATCATCAGTACAAGATGGTAATTTTAATAATATCCGTAAAACAGTTATAAAGTGTGCTAAAAATGCATAAATTTGAATTATTGAAATGAGTAGGGTACTACTTTTTGCAGAGATGCAGAGCCTATCTTATAAAGCTCTTGCAGATCGACACCCGCTTCTATTGAATCAAATAAATTATACCTCGTTTGATTTTAGTTGAAAATTTATGCTTGCTATCTGTTGCTACTTATTAGGATACATTATGTATAAGGAAAAAATCTTATATTAAGTAGGTATGCCTGTATGCATGTTGTGTGTACGTGCACTGGTAAGTGACTAACTGACCTCAAGGTATTTTGCTGTACAATAAATAAAGTAAAATATGAAACTCCGTAAAACGCTTGTCTATTTAAAACTCATTGAATTTCAAAAAAAAAAAAAAAATCATAGGAAAATAGGATATTGTGAAGATTATTTAATTTAATACTATTGTGTTTTCATATGATAAATTATTTAATTTTCCTTGATTGTTATTCCATATGATTCCTATGTCAACATTATTTATTTTCCTATAATCCTCGGAAAATCAAAGGAAAATCATTTTCAGTTGTTTTTATTTTCCGAGCTGCTCTTTGGAAACAATAACATGGTTAACGTCCTGAAAACACAAGAGAGGGCATGCTAAGGAGTTCACAGACAGTCAATGCTAAGAAGATGCTACAGGAGGGCCGGGGTTTCTTGTTTAATTCTTATATCTTAAAGCAGACTAAAAAATGAACCCATTCGGTTTGTCTGCAATATTTTTTCTTCTTCTTTTTTAGACAAAAGGGTCAATAACACTACACGAGTTGAGCGCCGCTGTCAGACGGGCTGGAAATTCGGGAAGCGTTGTGAACGATGTCCAAAAAATATTGCTCATCCCTGATTTGTTCATAATTATGATTAGTCTCATACGAAATTTCTCTTTGGACTAGTTTGGACTGGCAGCGGGTGTGGTAGGGAGCCATTGTCCAAACTAGTCCAAAGGGAAATTCCGTGATGACTGAATTAAAAGTCATATAATCGAATACAATCTCGATTACTCATAAGTTCACAGGTCTGTTGTGAGTTGTGATAAGCTGTGTCCACACATAGTCTACGCCGTCGACTGACCGTCGATCGATGGTCGATCTCGGTAAAGAGGTGACAACATCGGTATCTATGTTGTCGAGGTAGTGTACGCTTTCAGTCGACGTCGGTCGACGGCGTCGACTGTGTGTGGACACAGCTTATAGATTAGTTGTACATATTTTCTTTTCGGAATTTCCTCTCTTCTGAAACTCGTTTCCTCTCTTTTGTTGTGATAGCGCCTGTATTAAACCACAGGAAATCCAAGATGGCCGATCTTACCACTGAGAGTTAACACGGTGTCAAGGGTTTTCTCTAACGTCACCCATTTCATTTACATAGGCCTCAGTATTTCTTGGACTCAGTGGATCACCTGAAACCTCTCTGTGGGCCAGCCTAGCTGGGTTAACGCGCCTGCCTTCTAAGCGCTAATCGCGGGTTCGATTGTTCTTGGTTTGTTAACGTAAGAACAAATGGATCTTTCCGAGAAAGAAGAACGAATGGTTATTTGGGAAAGAAGAAAGCCTTCTGTTCCAAGAAATAATTTATTCGACCTTTTGGCATTCACGGATTCACCGATATTTTGGCATAGCATTTAAAAAAAATCTACTCATACTTTTAAATTGATAAGAAATTTATCGTTGATCAGTGGACCATAAAAATAATGAAACAAATAGGTAGAAGAATTCTGATAAAATCCATTCACACATTTCAGACAGAATCCCACTCCCATGCCGTCATTTAATAAGCAATTCGGTTCAAAATCAATGAATTGCATACTTCAATTCATTGATTTTTAAACAGAGTACTCGTTTAAAAGGTATTTATTTCTTATCAATAACAAGGTTTACGATTTTGGCGGGGCCAATAACCTTTGAATCATCGTTGACGTTTTTGAAAGGCTGAGAGGCTACTGTAGGTACAGAGAGTATTGAAGTCTAAAACCACTATACCTAGGTACTCACAAATTTGGACTTGGAGTGCTTTTTTTTTTAATTTACCTGTATGACTTAAGAGGCCCTAGTTTTCTCCTTCTTCTCCTTCTCCTTCTTCTTCTTCCTCTTCTCCTCCTCCTTCTTCTTCTTTCGATAGGATCGAGTAGGGTGGGGTTGAAACCTTCCCAATATTTCGTACGTACCTATTTTCGACCTACCTGCCTTTAGGTTCGTGGTAAAAGGTTGGTAGCTTTGTACTGGCTAGGACAACGAGTAGGTACTGATTTAGATTTTAATTAGATGCATAATGCAAGGAACGACGGCCTTGTTGAATAAAGAGGATGATAAACGAGCAATAGGACGTGGGAATTAAGGAAAAAATGGTGCAATAAATAATTTCTCTCCATTTCCATAATTTTATTACACTTAATTTGTTGAATTTTTCTCCGTTTAGGAAGGTTCCAATTCTGGGCCATTTAGAAAATAATAACACTAAACGCCTGCCCTGCAGAATTTTTTTTTAACCCTGGTTCTTAAGGTCTTTAGAGTTTTGTAGTTATTTTCTTGGAACCTTTTTTTCTGACCCAGGAATTTGAATCCCCATAGAGAACTTGGATTAGATAATAATATTATTTGGTAGGGGGTTAAGGCTTGTGGGCTTCTACCTCCTGGATCTCTAGACATCGTCAGAGTAGAATATTACCAGTTACTTCTACCAATCACCTCCAATTCGAATGAACAATTCATGAAAATGTGTACCCTCTGCTTCCTGGTCTCGTAGTCAAAAATATGTTTAGATATTCTATGCATCCATGCCAAAGGATTAAAAGAGAAAAAGCTAATATATTATGGATGAAACCGGGATACATTTCTATTCGGCAAAAGATTTTTTTTTTTCTTTTTTTAGGCTTAAAGTGAATCAATATAGGAGAGAGGGAGCGAGAAGTTTTGTAGTTATTTTCTTGGAACCTTTTTTTCTGACCCAGGAATTTGAATCCCCATAGAGAACTTGGATTAGATAATAATATTATTCGGTAGGGGGTTAAGGCTTGTGGGCTTCTACCTCCTGGATCTCTAGACATTCTAGACAATAATGCCAGCAGCACAATCCCAGCCATTGCTTGTTTGCCAGCCGCTTAAAAATTGACTATAACTCCTCCTACAGAAATAGAAAACTCACAGGTGCAACGTACCAAATTATCTCTAACAGACCTCAATGTGGCCTGTTCATAGATACCTATGAAGTACACTCGCGCAGATCCGTACCTATGACTATTTTACCTTTACCTACTTAAAAACTCACAGGTGCAACGTACCAAATTATCTCTAACAGACCTCAATGCGGCCTGTTCATAGATACCTATGAAGTACACTCGCGCAGACCCGTACCTATGACTATTTTACCTTTACCTACTTCAGCGCAGATGCTGCAAGCTCAGAACATTTAGATCTCTCGATACTCATCCACTTGCAGTTTGCAGTTCATCAGGTTCATACTCGTACCTACATATAATATAGTTACAGATATGTACCTATCTCGTATACAGTATCTATAGGATTAGAGAAGGTTTTTCCCGGAACGGCTGGCTTTCTCCTATCCTGTCTTCCTTCTCTCTTCCATTCGGGACGATGAGACCTTTGCAGTTACAGTTCCCTCTATCAAACCTCTTTTAAAAAACTCCCTGTGATAAGATGGGGCATTATTATTTTTATTTCTCTCATAATTTCGCCTGATATTCCAGGCAAAATCTGAACGTGTGTCGTCGGCTTGCAAAGAAATATATATTTTGCGAATATTCTCTCCCTCTTCACCCCCTCCTCCTCTCCGCCTTCGGCAGTCTCGCGTATATATGTGACGTCACATCTATGTGAAACGTCTAGCTTTGTGTTTGCGCAACGAAACAAACCTTGTCGTAGGTCAATGAACTAAGTATAGGATGCCTGGCAAATTTCAGTGTGCCCGGGCAATCGTGCTTTGTTCATGTTAATGTTTTTTTTCTTCTTCTTCTTCTTCTTCTTCTTCTTCTTCTTCTTCTTCTTCTTCTTCTTCTTCTTTTCAGAGCGGGAATTTTGAGGATTTTTCCTCTTTTAGGAAATTTGTTGACGTTTTTGAAAGGCTGAGAGGCTACTGAAGGTACAGAGAGTGTTGAAGTCTAAACCCACTATACCTAGGTACTCACAAATTTGGACTTGGAGTGCTTTTTTTTAATTTACCTGTATGACCTAAGAGGCCCTAGTTTTCTCCTTCCCCTTCTTCTTCTTCTTCTTCTTCTTCTTCTTCTTCTTCTTCTTCTTCTTCTTCTTCTCCTCCTCCTCCTCCTTCTTCTTTTGAATCATCAGAAGGCTATTTTCTTAGGAAGCTAAAATACAGCCAAAAGAATTTGATGAATGGACTGGAGAGTTTTTACTGAAAAAAAGAAGAAGAAAACTGTTTTCTTTCGAACGTTGGCGTTAGACCATCGCATCGTCAGATTGAATCATCAGAAGGCTATTTTCTTAGGAAGCTAAAATACAGCCAAAAGAATTTGATGAATGGACTGGAGAGTTTTTACTGAAAAAAGAAGAAGAAAACTGTTTTCTTTCGAACGTTGGCGTTAGACCATCTCATCGTCAGTTCAATCACTTGATTTCAAGAAGACTGAAGGCAAATTCTTTTGATTCTTCACATTCCTAGATTCACAAAAGGAAAACTAAACGGGATTAGATCAAGACTAGAATTGATGATTTTCACAAAACTGATCAATCACTTGATTTCAAGAAGACTGAAGGCAAATTCTTTTGATTCTTCACATTCCTAGATTCACAAAAGGAAAACTAAACGGGATTATATCAAGACTAGAATTGATGATTTTCACAAAACTGAATTTTAGGCACACAAAGAACTCCTTGCCTAAATTTAATTTGTTGGAATGATGTTAAATCATAACCTCAAATAAACAATCACTCCTCCACAAAAAGAGTAGGGGTCTCAAGGAAAACATAGAGGAAAGAGCCAATTAGATAAGAGAAGTTGTCTGGCTAGAGGTAGGTATTTTTGAGTGTGAATTTTATGGCCACACAAAACCAGAGTTTTCCTACCAATGCCCTAAATAGAGTTATCAATACATTACACGTTATTCACTTTAATTAATGGTATTTATCTATGATCTGTTATTCGAAAATGAAAAAAAGGCTAGAGGTAGGTATTTTTGAGTGTGAATTTTATGGCCACACAAAACCAGAGTTTTCCTACCAATGCCCTAAATAGAGTTATCAATATATTACAATTTATTCACTTTAATTAATGGTATTTATCTATGATCTGTTATTCGAAAATGAAAAAAAGGAAACAAAGAAAATTCACGTGATTACACAAACATAGATACCATTGAATTCTAACCTCACTTTGAAAGAAAAACTTTTCCATTTTTTAGCGGGGACTTTCAAGTTGAATTATAATGACGCGTAAATGTACAACTTCAAGGATTTATCCACAGACCCTCGAAAATTCAAAATTATATTTCAAACAGTACAATGCAAATTGTTGCAGAAAAAATTGCATACAGTTGCATATAATGTTGGTACACAGACTGAGTAGTGAAATAGCATTATGTAGGGTGGATCAATAGGCATAGGCACTTCAGAAAATCAAAAGTAGACAATTTTTCTTGACGTTGTTTTTTCCGAGCAATTTTGAAATATTTTTCTAAAAAAATTATGGATTCTTTCTTGTTTTACGGATTTCCAAAACAGAAGCTCTTTAGAGCGATTCTATTTCCAACTTCAATGAACATGATAGGGGATATTCTAGTTAAAAAAGCATGATTGTCTCCAAGATACCTACTCGTAAGTATTGAGATTACATTAACTACAAACTTTTTGCCTACCGAAAGAAATCGAACTGTATTTTGTTAATGAGATTTCGGAACAAAATTACTCTTTCCAGTCTAATTTTTTTTTACTGAAATGGCTAAATCTCGTATCATGAATTCGGTTGATTACTTCTATGTCATCAATTTATGGCATCTAATGGCAAGAGGCAAATCAAAGGTCACTTTGTTACTTTTCATCCATGACTTGGTTAGAAATTCAAGGCCATTCAGACATGCATTTTATATGTCTTAAAATAAAAGGATTTTGACTTATTTTAGAGTAATAAATTACTAAAAATATACTAATAGCCTTGGTTCATGCAATTTTTTGATACCTACGGATATGCACCTACTTTTTAACTTTTGAAAATATGGCACACCAATTTGCTAGTCACTGTTGTGTGGAGCGAAGGGTCTATTCTTCGACTCAACAGAAATATATTATATCATTTCTAATTTTTATTACCTACCTACTTTGTTTGCTAACCTTTCCCTCAAATATTCTAGGACCTTTGGAAGAATTGGAAGGAGCAAAAAAAGAAGGACGCGGAAAAGAAGGACATTTCTGATTTTTTCAATACCTACCAACTCGTAAGTATTGAGATTACATTAACTACAAACTTTTTGCCTGCCGAAAGAAATCGAACTGTATTTTTTTTAATGAGATTTCTGAACAAAATTACTCTTTCCAGTCTAAATTTTTTACTGAAATGCCTAAATCTCGAATCATGAATTAGGTTGATTACTTCTATGTCATTAATTTATGGCATCTAGTTTGTTCATTATTTACGAGTTCTTCGAATTAAAACAAAGCTGAAACCAAAACTGATCCCCTAAAAGTCACGGAAAATTAATTGCAAATTCCCAAAAAAGAAACTCAAACCTTCGGCGAAAATTCCTTGTTCGCAAAATAACAATTTGAATGAAAACGTCAACAGGTATATTGTCAACTATTGATTGATGGGAAGCTGAAACCAAAACTGATCCCCTAAAAGTCACGGAAAATTAATTGCAAATTCCCAAAAAAGAAACTCAAACCTTCGGCGAAAATTCTTTGTTCGCAAAATAACAATTTGAATGAAAACGTCAACAGGTATATTGTCAACTATTGATTGATGGAACGCTAGGCCTATCAGTCTGAATCACCCAGTAGTGACATAAACCTTGCGTTTCTCTTTGCATCGGCCATGTTTAGGAAAAAAAAAAAAAAATGCATCATGTGATTATTAGGTAGGTACTCATTTCTGCTGACTTATAGGTCATTCGCAATTATATTTTCAACTCCGCCATGCATTTTATCAGCAGATAAAAACTGAATAGTGCATTCACTCTGACCTAGTCCCGAGATAATTATTCTAGTTGGTATCTCTCATAAGTACCATAGTAAAGTGATAGGAAACAGCTCGAATATTTTTAATAAATAATGCAGATAATGTCTGTTTTTCATGCTAATTATCGTAGGAGGGCACATTCCACTTGGGCCTAACTATTACTTCTTCTAATGCTGCTGTTATGGCTACGGTTTCTGGAAGATTTTCAGATACGCCTAATGGAGAAGTTTAGAGTATTTCTGCGTATTTTGGTTTTTGGAAGATTTTCGGTTTCTGGAAGATTTTCAGATTCGCCAAATGGAGAAGTTTAGAGTATTTCTGCGTTTTTTGGCTTTCAAAAGGTCTGCTTTTTTTAAAAGTATGGGTTTTGGAAACTGATAGATAACTGGGGCCATAACTGGATATCTCCTTTTTAACTAACCAATTTGTTTCGCTAGTAAATATCTAGAATCGATAGTTGGTACCTATTTTTCGTCACTATAATTGACGTCATCCTTTTGCCAACCGTCGAATCTTCCCATAATCGAATCTACTAAATGTAATTGTATCTATTTGTAGCCGAAAGTGTAGGTTTAATAAATTAGGTTATTCAATTGATTAAATAAAATAACAATTTGGCAGTCTGAATTTCCGTAAATAAATAAGTATTTATAGTCACCTATAGAAATTATGACATTTGGGGAGATAAAATTGAAATAGGTATTTCAAGACAAGCACATATCTACAATTCTACAATGGCAATTCAAACTCAAAGCAAAACTTCAATTTGGCAACTCGAGTAAAATCCTATACTCATAAAACCCCTGGAATGTAATATTGAGCTATGCAATACAAGTACATTTTTGCCTGGCAATAAGTTCAAAATAAACCGTGAAGAATACTCGTTTTGTATACGAGTCCATGGTGCAATAGGAGAATGAAGAAAAGACCTTGGTCCAACCTGAAGAAATGATGAAGAAGACATAGATAATAACTGTCCAACAACATCCTGAAACAATCACAGGGTAGATTTCAATGTAAGAATAGAGAAGAAAACATGATCCAGCAGCAGACAAATATGTGATGCACATGATTCAAAGACAAAAAAAAGATATCAGGACACAGATTTTAGAAGAAAAATCTTTGTCCATTAGAGGACAAATAATTGTTTTCTCTAATGAAGATGTGCATTTTCAACCTAGTAAATTTAACAATTAAATTTATGAAAATATTAAATTTTCTTGGAGTGGATTTCAAGAACATTGAATATTCATTGACCTTGAACATTCCTTTGTGAGTCATGCCTGTTACCTATGGAGAATCTTTGGTCAAAGTTGGTGTTGGTGATTCCTTTGGCTATGTACTTAAAATCCTTTTCAAGATTTAGATATCTTTTTCTTTCCCTCTCCTTTCTCTTTTTTTAGATTCTGTATTTAACTTATCAATGATCAGCTCTTGCTTCACTAAACCCTGAATCTTAGGAATCTTTAGAATGAAATAGATTTAGAAGAACTAAGAGCTTTTGGTTCAGTAGATAAAATTTAAAAGAGAATTTCACAAGAGCATTTTAAAAGAGACTCAAGGAAACCTTGGTTGAACCAGGAAGCATGCCTTCTAGAATATTAATCATAAACTCACCATGATTTTGAACTAGAAGGTCGTTTGATCACGTTTTATTTAAAACTAACTTTAAAGATTTATTCACTTATTAAAAGGATTTCTTTTATTTAAAATAAAAAACTAACAAAACAAAAATACCTCTAAAATGGTTTAAATTATGACCTTTAAAATGATTTAAGAGAATGATGGTACTCTGATCTCGGAAACCAAAGTAAAATTAAAGGGTGTTGTACTTAAGGAATGCGTTAACTTCCTGATTGGTGGGATGAACTACCATTTTGTATTTTCATAGTAAACAAATATATTCTAGTTATATATCAATCACTTGATTTCAAGAAGACTGAAGGCAAATTCTTTTGATTCTTCACATTCCTAGATTCACAAAAGGAAAACTAAACGGGATTAGATCAAGACTAGAATTGATGATTTTCACAAAACTGAAATTTTAGGCACACAAAGAACTCCTTGCCTAAATTTAATTTGTTGGAATGATGTTAAATCATAACCTCAAATAAACAATCACTCCTCCACAAAAAGAGTAGGGGTCTCAAGGAAAACATAGAGGAAAGAGCCAATTAGATAAGAGAAGTTGTCTGGCTAGAGGTAGGTATTTTTGAGTGTGAATTTTATGGCCACACAAAACCAGAGTTTTCCTACCAATGCCCTAAATAGAGTTATCAATACATTACACGTTATTCACTTTAATTAATGGTATTTATCTATGATCTGTTATTCGAAAATGAAAAAAAGAAACAAAGAAAATTCACGTGATTACACAAACATAGATACCATTGAATTCTAACCTCACTTTGAAAGAAAAACTTTTCCATTTTTTAGCGGGGACTTTCAAGTTGAATTATAATGACGCGTAAATGTACAACTTCAAGGATTTATCCACAGACCCTCGAAAATTCAAAATTATATTTCAAACAGTACAATGCAAATTGTTGCAGAAAAAATTGCATACAGTTGCATATAATGTTGGTACACAGACTGAGTAGTGAAGTAGCATTATGTAGGGTGGATCAATAGGCATAGGCACTTCAGAAAATCAAAAGTAGGCAATTTTTCTCGACTTTTTTTCAGAGCAATTTTGAAATATTTTTCTAAAAAAAAATATGCATTCTTTCTTGTTTTACGGATTTCCAAAACAGAAGCTTCATCCACTAAACATTCTCATTTTTCTCTCCTCGATCAGCATATTTCTTCATTAATTTATGAGATACCTTTTTTACTAGATTTTTTTTTTCATCATTTTGGAGGGGGGGATTGGATTGCAAAAGATGAGGGTTAGAATGAGTACCTACCCTACAAAGGTCAATGGCACTTCTAAGGAGAGGGAGCTTCTTTAATCCTTTGAAGAAACTAACTAACCATTTCATAGTTTTTTCAAGATATTTTTTTTTTTTTTCAAATTATTAATCTGGATTTTGATGGATTCAGTAGATTCAGACAAAAAATGCCCCTTTTAAGTAGGTACAACACGCAACGGCTCTCAATCTACTCAATCCAGATCAAAACTGCACAAGTCCCACTATAACTCCCCCACTGAGGCATTCACCTTTAATGTAGTCTTCATACTTTATGATTTCCCTCGTGATCTAAGATTTTTAAGATCCACCATTTTGGATCTCGTTCTTATACTCCGAAGAGCTACAAGATACCTGTAACATGCTAATAAAAAGATGTAATTTTGCTGCATACTGCATAGGGCAATAAAGTTTCCAGTGAAAGGTAACTCTAGGCGGAGATAATTAGAGGCCTGAGGTATGCTCTACCATTTAACACTGGAATCGGAAGAGTGAAAATAGTCAGCGTCCCACAACTGACTCACAAAGTCTAGGGCCCTTCAAGACCTTCCTGGTAAAATATCAGAAAGGCTCACCAGTAAAAGAAACGATCAGTGGTTGCGTGGAAGAGCGCCTTTAGGAGAACCCTGCCACTTAAAACCAGGAAAAACAGAAAGTAAAAACTCTAAACCTTTTCATGTACTCCAAACCAACAACGAAAAACTGAAAAGTCTTCAAGCCTTTTTCGTGTCATCCGAACCAACAACAAAGATTCGTAGAAGCTTAACGCATCCTTTAGGGCTGTTTGCCCCTACACTTAAGCCTCGGTGTGGGCTCTTCTTGTCTTCTTTTTCTTCGCCTTTTCCCGTGTACAGACGGGGTCGGCGTTTTTTGTCAGCCTCTCAATCAGCCCTAACTAAGGTGATTGCTTTGCGTTGACATTTGGTTTTGGCTACATACCTATTTTACAGGCTTTTTGTATATAAAGAAAGAAGAAAAAAAAAAACAAACAAACAACAACGAAGACCAACGAATTTCACCGTTGAGCCGGCTTGACCTTCACCATGAAAACGGTTTCCAGGTTTTTCAACCCGGAGTAATTGGCCTGTCTGGCTGGTGATCTCTTTTGGCATTGAGACCAGACAAGGTCAAGTAACCAAAATAATTTCACCAGACCAATTCTCTCGTTATGGTACCACGCTGATTATATCATCCGCGAAATACCTGAATCGAGACACGTGTTGCAGATTCGGTTCAGGAGGAGGCACTATGGGGCAGGACTGGGGCTCATTGGCAAGAACTGAAAACTTTCCAGGTACTTTAGTTTTTCCCGCGGCTGGTCTACTACCTAACTTCTTCTGGACTTTCAACATAGCAACGAGTGTCCATGATAAAGTAAGTCTAATTTCCAGGTACAATGGGTCTCCTCTAGTCTAACCGGTCTTTTTTAGTCCGTCCTTCCTTTATTATTACGATAGTAATAAAAAAAGGTATAAGGGACGCCGTCCCTTATACCTTTTTTGGGACGGGCTATTGTATTCGCTTCGGTGTCGTCTGTCAGTCAGTCTGTTTGTCAGTCTGCCTGTCTGTCTATCCCCATAGAAGGACTTATCCAAACCTGGTCGACCTACATATCAAATTAAAGGTCTTTTTACCAGGAACACGAAAGTGGTGGTGCAAATTTTGTCCGAAAAAACAAAAGCCAAAACAAACAAAAAATGTTTTCGGCCATTTTTTTTTCCCACAGAAATGAGCTCTGATCTTGAAATTTGTCAGGACGACCTATGAACCTCAAAGCGAGAAAGTTTTAGATAACACTTCAGTCGTTATTTTAAGACCGGTTTTGGCGTCACCTATGTTAAGCTACGCCGAGCAATGTGAAAAGATCAAGCCAAAAAATAGCTACATTGAAAAACAGTTCTCAGAAACCCAATAAATCGGCATCGTTCCCCTAATTTTGCTGTCAAGTGTAAAGATTACCGGTTTTGGCGTCACCTATGTTAAGCTACGCCGAGCAATGTGAAAAGATCAAGCCAAAAAATAGCTACATTGAAAAACAGTTCTCATGCAGAAACCCAATAAATCGGCATCGTTCCCCTAATTTTGCTGTCAAGTGTAAAGATTAACAAGCTAACAATAGATAGGTACTACTCTTACCCACTGCTATGGAATTGCAAATGTAGGTTACAGTTTTATCCTCGTTGAGATTACGATTATGTATGCAAGCCAGATAAGATGAAGCGAAATGATCAGTGAAAAATTGCGGACCTCGCGTTAATCAGAAGCAGAGGTCACTAAACTACTAATAGAACTAGAGATGTGAAAAGAGTGAGTGAGTTGGAAAAAAGAACTACTCAGCGAACAACTCAAAGAGTCCGATCGTAAAACTAGGTACTCTTCATCTCCCTAACTAAGGAGTTAGGATCTGACTCATTGACTGAGTAGTCCACTGAAAGAGTGGTTCTGTTTTAATGACTCACTCACTCTTTATACATTTCTAGTATGTTACTCCCTTAAGGTGTGTCCAAACATACTCGACCGGCCTTTGATCGACGTGGTGAATCTATGTTGTCGAGGCAGTGTGGACGGTTCAGTTGACGGCCGGTTGATTTTCATTTTGGTTTCTTGCAGGTAATTGGTGAAATGGGGTGGCATATTTGCAAAAGTACAGAGCATACCGAATCTAGGAAAAGAAATTCGGTTGGACATGAGCATTACCGGATTGACACCTCTTCGATCTAGGTCTGACCAAGGCCAAAATAAATCAAGAAAATTTCTGCCAGTTTTCTGTTGAATACCGTATTTCTGCCAGATTTCATTAAAACCAGACGGGCTGTTCCAGAGTTCTGGTAAAACAAATAGACAAACTTACAAAAGACAAACGGAAAAATTGTTGAAATCTTGGTTTGTTCATGAAAATTTCGTTTGTCTTTTGTAAAAATCAGACGGGCCGTTCGACGGTTGATTATGTGTGGACACACCTTCACATTGAGTTTCTAGGAGTATTTTTTGCAACTTAAGCCAACAGCTAAGATGTTTACGCCTGAGTTTAAATTCGCTACCGAGGAGGTCTACAAAGGCCATTGTCCTGACGAGTAAGTATTTGGCCCAGTCAGCCGATCAACCATCCAAATACATGCTATACTCAATGCAAGTTCTTTAAGAGTACGAATTTCATGAGACTACTCCTATAGAACTTAAACTTATAGAACTTATACAACTGTTTTTTAATGATAGAATAGAAATAGATAGAATAGAAAACAGTCCTATAGAACTATAGAACTTGAACATGGAAAGATAAGGTCAGCTTGCTTATTTTAGCATCTTTTTATCTTGGATCGAAAGTCCCCAGGGAAGAGAAAGACGAAGAGAAAGCTTGGGATAGAAAGAGACTAGTAATGGTCCATTTTCGAAGGGGGCCCGAAGGCCCCTTACAGAAAATTGATTCCTTCATTTTATTGAGATGACGTGATGATTTCTACATCCGGGTATCTACCCAATACCACGATTAGAGTCTTTCTGATTTGGGTGACAAGGTGGACATACACCATAATGCCTCTCTTTTTAACGGAATTCCTACATGGTTGGTAGGTACCTACATATTTTAATATTTTATGGATTGAAAAAGGAAGAACCTTAGGGAAGAAAAGAAAGCAGACACGGGATTTTTGAATCTCACAAATACTTGTTCCTCATGGATATTTTTAGCTCATAAATCCGTTTTGTTGCTCACAGATACATTTTCTAGCTCGTAAATACGTCTGTCAAAAAGCTGCAAATATTAGCATGATTGCAGCAACAAAGTGTTGCTCACAGATACATTTTCTAGCTCGTAAATACGTCTGTCAAAAAGCTGCAAATATTAGCATGATTGCAGCAACAAAGAAAAAAAAATGGATACCTTAGCCTGAGATTATTCACAATGAGAGCCAAGAGAAAGTTTAAAGTTAGCTGTAGGTGTGGGTTGCAAGGCAGGTCTAACAACTTTTTGTCTAGTTGTCTATAGATGCAAACTGAGCTAGAACGAGAAAGAGAAGAGAAGAGGGAGGATTTCAATAGATCAGTTGCGCTTACTTGGGTGGTGTTTCAAAGTAATAAGTTCACAGGTCTGTTGTGAGTTGTGATAAGCTGTGTCCACACATAGTCTACGCCGTCGACTGACCGTCGATCGATGGTCGATCTAGGTAAAGAGGTGACAACATCGGTATCTATGTTGTCGAGGTAGTGTACGCTTTCAGTGTGTCGACACAGCTTATAGTTTAGTTGTATTTTCTTTTCGGAATTTCCTCTCTTCTGAAACTCGTTTCCTCTCTTTTGTTGTGATAGCGCCTGTACTAAACCACAGGAAATCCAAGATGGCCGAACTTACCACTGAGAGTTAACACAGTGTCAAGGATTTTCTCTAACGTCACCCATTTCATTTACATAGGCCACAGTATGACAGTATTTCTTGGACTCAGTGGATCACCTGAAACCTCTCTGTGGGCCAGCCTAGCTGGGTTAACGCGCCTGCCTTCTAAGCGCTAGGTTGCGGGTTCGATTCCCTCTTATTCGTCTGTCTCTCCTCTCCATCATTCTTCTTCTTCTCCTCTTTCTCTCCTTCTACTCCTCCTCCTAGACTTTCTCTCTCATCCCTTTTACTCTCAATTTTTCGTCTCTCCCTCTCTCTATTTCCTTTCTCCCGTCTGTATTTTCAACAAAAGGAAATAAACAGAAAGAAAAGATTTTCCATCTTATTTTCGTAAGGAAAAGTGCAGTCTTGTTTCTTGTGAATGTAGAACTTTGTTGGTTATTCTGCTTTTTAGAAAACTTCATCACCATGTAGCGAAATGAAAATACAAGTTGTAGATGTAGGAAAATTATAATACACATATAGGAGGAGATTTTAGAGAAGGTTTTTCCCGGAACGGCTGGCTTTCTCCTATCCTGTCTTCCTTCTCTCTTCCATTCGGGACGATGAGACCTCTGCAGTTACAGTTCCCTCTATCAAACCTCTTTTAAAAAACTCCCTGTGATAAGATGGTGCATTATTATTTTTATTTCTCTCATAATTTCGCCTGATATTCCAGGCAAAATCTGGACGTGTGTCGTCGGCTTGCAAAGAAATATATATTTTGCGAATATTCTCGTACCTACTTCTAGGAGGCTATTAATAACTATTTTAATAAGCGCAAATATTTGCCTGCTTGCCAAGTCTATTAAAAGTAATGTGATTTTCCTTTCACCGCAAGAAACGGTCACTTAATCCTTGGATATAACTAATTGAACCATTATTGTGAATTTTAGGCATTCGTTATATTGATTTGTGAACAGCAATTATCTATCAGCATGTAGGTGTGGTAATTTTCAGAACTTTGTTGGTTATTCTGCTTTTTAGAAAACTTCATCACCATGTAGCGAAATGAAAATACAAGTTGTAGATGTAGGAAAATTATAGTACTCGTACACAAGGAGATTTTATTGAGAGGTCAGTATCACAGCTCACATTTTCTGACGAAGTAAAAGAGTGAGAAGTTCTGCAGTAAAATATAGTGTAGCCACAACCACAACATAGTGATGAAATTGGATGGTGGATGTACCTACCCTTAGGCAAAAAAATGCTTCACCAAAAGTTCGTCTACAATCTACATCAACTGGATCCAGTGGGTACAAATATCTTTTTGATGAATTCGGTGAAATTGAAAAAAAAAAAAAAATCAGTACGGACTTGTGTCAGTCTCAAGTGATCATTCGATGTATGTCTGGATCATACCCACCCTGTTCTGTTTACCAGTCAATCGCCTTTACGTCATTGTTATTTGGTAGTTTCCTCAGGTAGCAGACCTTTCCAAACACCCTGTGCTGTGAGTATTGTTAGTATACGATGATATAGAAACATTATAAGCCGTATAAACCCGTTTTATACCTCACATCACAAGGGGGAAATATTTTCAGCACCCCCTGTCCATTCTTCAGTCCCTCTCCCCTTACCTGAACTTCCCTTTCCTCTTTGTTTACCTCACTCCCCCGTCCGTTATTTAGTCCCTTCCCTCTTATCCCTACTTCGCCTACCCTGTGCTGTGAGTATTGTTAGTATACGATGATATAGAAACATTATAAGCCGTATAAACCCGTTTTATACCTCACATCACAGGGGGGAAATATTTTCAGCACCCCCTGTCCATTCTTCAGTCCCTCTCCCCTTACCTGAACTTCCCTTTCCTCTTTCTTTACCTCACTCCCCCGTCCGTTATTTAGTCCCTTCCCCCTTACCTCCTCAAGCCCCTCTTCCTCTTCCTCCTACAACAAATTTCACTTTCCTTTTTTCGGTGGAACGTCAGACAGGCAAAGAAGAGGAACGATTTAACCCTCTCTGGCTACCTTCAAGGGCGTTGAACCCACCTTTACAACGGAATAAAAGCCCACGTCTAATAACTTAAAAAAAAGAGAGAGAGGTTTCATAGAGGGAACTGTAACTGCTAAGGTCTTATGGTCCCGAAATCGAAGAGCTCTAAAAACTAGATGAAGAGAAAAACCATCTCCTCAGACATTATTCTTTTGATGAAGCTGATGTGTGCACACATTGTCGACACCGTCGATGGACGAGGTGTCGATGCATGCTGTCGAGGCAATGTATGGTTTCAGTCGACGTCGATCAACGGCGGCTACCTTCAAGGGCGTTGAACCCACCTTTACAACGGAATAAAAGCCCACGACTAATAACTTGAAAAAAAAAAAAAAAAAAGAGAGAGAGAGAGGGGTTTCATAGAGGGAACTGTAACTGCTAAGGTCTTATGGTCCCGAATGGAAGAGCTCTAAAAACTAGATGAAGAGAAAAAACCATCTCCTCAGACATTATTCTTTTGATGAAGCTGATGTGTCCACACATTGTTGACACCGTCGATGGACGAGGTGTCGATGCATGCTGTCGAGGCAATGTATGGTTTCAGTCGACGTCGATCGACGGCGTCGACTATGTGTGCATAAAACTTAAGGACCAGGTGAAGACCAAAATTTCAATCGCTTCAGTAGTGAATATTCAGGACGGTAATAGTCCACATTTAGATCACTATTTTGTCGACTATGTGTGCATAAAACTTAAGGACCAGGTGAAGACCAAAATTTCAATCGCTTCAGTAGTGAATTCAGGACGGTAATGGTCCACATTTAGATCACTATTTTGTTAACAATGTAGTTGAACTTTGGAAAGATCATTATGGATCCCCTAATAAAAAGGACACCCGACACCTGTATTTTGTCGACTATGTGTGCATAAAACTTAAGGACCAGGTGAAGACCAAAATTTCAATCGCTTCAGTAGTGAATTCAGGACGGTAATAGTCCACATTTAGATCACTGTTTTGTTAACAATGTAGTTCAACCTTGGAAAGATCATTATAGACCCTCCCAATAGAGAGGACACTCGACACCCAAATGGGTTAATCCCTCTCTTGAAGTCAGATCATTTCCAAATGTTTTCAACACCTCTCTCTTCCACTTTTTCCTCCTTCATCTCCCATTCTCTACTTTCTCTTGTCTCCTACTCTTTCCCTCAATTCTCTTCCACCTCTCCTTCTTCTTTTTCCCTTTTGTTCCTCGTTTCTGTGCGTCTCTCTCCCTCCCATTTTCCGTCCATTTCCTCTCCTTCTTTTCTTCCATTCTCCCTCTCCTCTCATCTTTTTCTTTCCTCTTTTGCCTCTCCTTCTTCTTTCTCCGTCTCTCCTACCTGTTTGCTTTGTATTTTCTCTTTCGCTCTTTATATCCTCTCGTTTCTCTCTTCCTTTCCCATTGCCTCTCTCCTCTTTCCTTATTTTTCCCCTCTCTGTGTCCCTCCCTTTCCCTCTCTTCCCTTCATACTCTATTTTGTGTTGTCTTTTTTATTTACGATGCTTTTTCTCTCCCACTTGAAGTCATTGCTCCCTTATTCAACATATAGAATCTATAATATAGATATTGTTAAGCTTATATTTTTGGTCGTCGCGTAGGTAGGTGGTACGTATGACTGTAGCACCTCGAATCTTTCAAAAATATATCCAAATTCAAAACCTTTAAGGCCAGCCTAGTTAGCTTAGTTGGTAGTGCGTCTGCCTTGTAAGCGCTAGGCCACGGGTTCGATTCCCGCCCGGGGCGGAAATATATTTTTGGTCGTCGCGTAGGTAGGTGGTACGTATGACTGTAGCACCTCGAATCTTTCAAAAATATATCCAAATTCAAAACCTTTAGAATAGAATAGAATATACCTTGTTTATCCTGCTCGAATGAGACTAAAAAGTCCCTCTACCCCTTTAAGACTTTTCATGTCAGTAATAGGTATCAGGTGTGTGGTGGGTAAGTAGCAGGTATGACTACTTAAAGCACATTGGATCTGTCAAAATCTCAAAATTCAACAAATTTAAAGGTTATTGTAATATAAAAACGTGTTTTGGCCCTAAAAACTGACCATCGAAACTTTTGTCGAATAAAAATGTCCTGTATTAATATCCATCTATAAATAACACACACGGGGTTAATACAACCACCTTGGTGTAAAAACTGCACCACTACTTTGGTAATAGGTTACAAGAATGCAAGTAACATGGTCTTTCAATTGTTTCGTATGTTATGGACATACTAATTGGCATAACTGCGAAGTGATTATCACTGTATTTAGGTCACATAAAGCCATGGCGTAGCTGCTATGCAGTTGCATTCGGAGAGGGAGTCCGAGAGAAGAGAATACTTAATATTATAATCGAGAGACAAAACGCCTGATGTCATAATGTGTAGGCAACCTGGAACCTGGAACATCATCTTAGCGACTCTTCTGATTCTGAAAGCGAAAATGAGTACCAAATCTCTTGAAAATCAGACCAACCCCTCGAAGAGTTACGTGGAAAAAAAAGTACCTATTTAAAATGAAAAGTCGTCGATAAGTTACGTCGATAAGCCCGTTCACACTACACAAAACGAATTTTTCTTCCTCACAATTTTTTTTTCGTGAGGCGGCCGGGAGGAGTAGGTCGGTACCTATACAGTAAATTAGTGTGTTCACATTGCCAACGAAGAAAAATTCGTAAAAATTGTAACTTTGGACGAAGAAAAATTCGTAAAAATTGTAACTTTGGACGAAGAAAAATTCTTGCAGTGTGAACAGGCTTTAGTCGTCGAGCTAAAACTAGACTTCACTTCGCTCAATCAATAAAATTCATAGAACCTCCCTTAAAATTGCAGAATATTCTAGTTCTCACTTTTCTAGTTTGAGAATTTCCTTATTACTAGGAATTTGGCCCCAAGTGCCCATTTAATTCAAGTTATTGAAGAATCAGAAAACAGGTGGTTGGCATTGCAGTCCTGCCAATAACCAATGACTCACGCACGTAGGTACTTAAGTATACTTAGTTATAAATTAATATTATGGTGTTTAAATGAAAATTATGTTTGCAGAAAAACATAGATTTATGGTGTACCTAGTAGGTGGTAGTGCACCTTGAAGTAAGTCACATTGCAAATTTGCAATTGAATGGAAGGTCATTAGAGCTAGTTAAAACAAAGTTAAAATAGAAAATCTCGTATGTTTTCATGCAGTTTGTCTATTCAAGAACTTACAAAGGCTTAGGTGTAGGGTGGAAGGTCATTAGAGCTAGTTAAAACAAAGTTAAAATAGAAAATCTCGTATGTTTTCATGCAGTTTGTCTATTCAAGAACTTACAAACCGTCCCAAATCAGTAGGTTACTATTATAACTGTGGTCAAATTCTCAAATTATATTGAGGATGAAATTCCATACCTAGGCTGGGATTGAACCCACGCCCTTCTGTCTTGACCACTACACCACCGAGGCAGATTAAAGGGTTAACTCCTATGATTGGATATCTATCCATACAGAGGTGTAGGTAATTCAATAAATCCTATACGACCAGTTATAAAGTGTGCTAAAAATGCATAAATTTGAATTATTGAAATGAGTAGGGTACTACTTTTTGCAGAGATGCAGAGCCTATCTTACAAAGCTCTTGCAGATCGACACCCGTTTCTATTAAATCAAATAAATTATACCTTATTTGATTTTAGTTGAAAATTTATGCTTGCTATCTGTTGCTACTTATTAGGATACATAATTATACTAAATATTATTTATGTATAAGGAAAAAATCTTATATTAAGTAGGTATGCCTGTATGCATGTTGTGTGTACGTGAACCTACTGGTAAGTGACTACTGACCTCAAGGTATTTTGCTGTACAATAAATAAAGTAAAATATGAAATAGTTATTTAGATTTTACCTAAAATACCTGGTTAATTAGAGACATCAAATTTCCAATAAGGTATCAAATCTAGTGTAATTTGTTAAGATTAGGGGTGATGTGTTACTTCTCCGATACTCTACAAGAAAATCACTTGGAAACTCACTGATCCAATCACTCAGAAAGTGGCAAGAACAGTAGTCCTGATAGTCCAAAGGCAAATGGAGCCCAAAAACTATAATCAGCAATGTCTGGAAGTGTCTATCCACTTTTCCTTGTGACGCTGATGAGTGCGAATTGCAAGCACAAAATCGAGAAAATGTCAACGCTGGCAAGATCTGAATCCGGGACCGCCAGAGTGTAAGATCAGTCATGGACAACGAAGGAAACTTGCGAAGCACCTGAAATCTCTTCAAACCCCCCGTACATTGCCCATATCAGCAACAGAGTTGTAAAAGATGCTGTTTTAGATTCTCCCATTTCGTTGACTATAAACTCTACACTTTTCAGTTCATTCACAGCATGATACAAACTGGATAAAAAAGGTATATTATATTGTTTAATGAATTTACTTTACCTTTCTTTTACCTACCTTCTCAGAATTTTGTTTAATTTTAGAATATTTCCCTTGAACACAAAGAAATGTCTTTGAATAGAATTCTATTATTAAATTAGTCTAAAAAAGAAGTAATAATGAAAATAAACAATGGCTTCAATGAAGTTACAACTTTTCCCAGATAATTTTTCAGTTTTCACCGGGGATTGAACTTTTGAAAACAATATCGAGTTCACTGACCCTAGCGAGACTTTTCATTTTATTTATTAAAGAAAAGTCTACTGACTTTCCCTCTCCTACCATTTTCTTTGAACTCTCTTTCGTCTCCTCGTTCACACTCTCTTTCTCTTCTTCTCCTCTTCTCTTTTTCTTCTCCTCCTTTTCACCGGGGATTGAACTTTTGAAAACAATATCGAGTTCACTGACCCTAGCGAGACTTTTCATTTTATTTATTAAAGAAAAGTCTACTAACTTTCCCTCTCCTACCATTTTCTTTGAACTCTCTTTCGTCTCCTCTTTCACACTCTCTTTCTCTTCTTCTCCTCTTCTCTTTTTCTTCTCCTCCTTGTCTGTCTCTCCTCCTCTTATTCCTGTCTTCCTTCTCTCTTCGATTTCGGGACGATAAGACCATAGCAGTTACAGTTCCCTCTGTCAAACCTCTTAAAAAAAAAAAATCAAAACCTTTAAGACTTTTCATGTCAGTAATAGGTATCAGGTGTGTGGTGGGTAAGTAGCAGGTATGACTACTCATAGCACATTGGATCTGTCAAATAAATCTCAAAATTCAACAAATTTAAAGCTTGATTTTTCATGTTTTGAGACCAAATCGTTCTTAACTCGTTTAATGAAGACCCATCTGTTCCATACACTATTTTCTCCATTTATTTTCCTGTAATTTTTCCTGGTTCTAAAATAGATACTAGATCTGTTCTAAATAGATACCAGTAGATCAGTGACCTGAATCTACTGTGTTTATTTATTATTTGTATCTTTGTCCGAATAGTTTAGAAAATATGATAGAGGAAAAAAAATCAGAATGGAGCAATAGACCTTCCTAAATGGTCCACAGATTTGACCTAAGCAACGGGATTACAGTCAAGGGTTCGGGGTTCGATTTTTCCTTGGCAAACCTCGGGGCAAACAGCTAGTATATATATAATTAAATATACTATATTTAATATTCACTTATTGATTGAAACCTTTATTGTTTTTCATTCAATGTACTCTTACACAAACACAAGAAATAACTTGTAGGCGAAATACATACTGCCTAAGGGCAATCTTCACCACATAACCGTTCCAACCACTCATTTTTAAGTAGGTTGTCTACATGATATTTGCAATTAGGTATTAATTTACCAGCGAAGGTACCTACTCTATATTATTAATTTCATTACAATACATATTACCTACTTTATGACTATTTTATAATCCAAAGTGTTTTTATTTTGTCTATAGGCTAACAAAAATGAAGATAGTACGATAGTTCACCACAATGCAATACGTAGGCAAGTCATAATCCACGAGTTCCTTGACCTGGGACAACAGTCAGGCAACACAGGCCTGCATTCTGTTGGCCAACATGCAAAACGAATCCGCAAAACAGTTTGCACAGAATTCCAAGTATTGATTTTACCAGCAAAATTGTTTTCGTTGCAGAAATTTCCCAACAGATGGCGTTATCAATATGCTTTGTGCACGGAAATGAAATTCCTAACCCTAACTCTATGACTCCTACCAGGAATGCCAGGATGGGTGCGAAAACCCTATTAATGCCCCGGATGGGGTGCAGGAATGAGAACTTTACGTACGTAATATTGTATTCAGGAATATTGCACGGCGTATTTTACTCATTTGTGGAGCTTTCGTAATACATACTGGAATCTTTATGTGTAGATGAAGGTACATTACATCTCTATTCCTAACATGATGATGGTCTATTATGATTTTATTTATTATCAGATTATCACAGATATATATAAAACATTATTCAGCTTGAAAAGATAGGTATCGCCGCGTCTGCCGATTCAAACTAAATAGGGGTACCTCCCTAACAACATTTTAGGTTGAGTATTATGTTAAGGCGGTCTCTTCTTGATCCCTTGTGTGCAGCGCCCATTTTAGTTTAGGACTATTGCACTACAGGTTAGGTTGAGTAATTTTTAGCCTTATGGTATATGTATTTTGGTGGTTGCCAAAATTTATAGGTTGGCACGCTGTCTTACCGTTGGCCAACAGTTCCCACACAATGCAACCTTTTCCCAACGATGGGCGAACCTTTCGATGTTCCAACCATCGATGTTGTTAGGACTGGTACCTTTTTGTTTCTGCCCCAGCTTCAATGAGTCACTAGGTACCTACTGATTATCACATCCGCAATTCACCGCTTTCAGAAAAGCTACTGGAATAAACACTGGCGTCCGAAATATAAACGATTATTATTATTATTAATAGGTACTATTTAAATTATTTCTTCCAATTCATCTCGCGAAGTCCACAAAACAATTTCCCGGCGAGAATTTCCCCGTTAATCCTGCTGCTGAACATGCAAATTGGGTTTATAATAGCTGAGAATTTGTATCCATAAAATGTGCAATATTTTACAGCGGAAATACCACATTTAATTAAGATGTCAGCTAGGAATGAATGTTTTAAATGCTGAATGAATAATGACGGGGATGAAAACTGAATTAACGATCTACATTATTTACTTCCATTTAACCTATTTATCTCTTCCTCTGCTTTTCATAAAAAAAAGGTTTATTTATAGTTAGCTCTCTAGTTACTCACTCGGTGAAAATTAAGCACGGAAAGTAGCCCAACAGGAGAACCGCCAAAAACGGAGACCCCATTAGAACTAAGCAGATTCGTATAAGCTCAACCGGACTTTTAGGGCTGTTTGCCCCAGAGCGTCAGAGTGGACTTTTTGTGTACGATTCTTAAGCTTTAGTTTTTCTCACTTTTCATCTTCCTTTCTTCTTCTTCTCCTTCTTCTTTTTTTTCTCCTCTTCTTTTTCACCCCCTCAGGGAGGATGCCAAATATTATACCTAGAGAGTTACAAACGAGACGTTCCCTCCATCTTTAAGTCCATGACTTGATTGTTGGTAAGTCAAAGTACGAGTGGTAAATCTCTTTCAGTAGGTAGTGGTAAATATTAAATATTCATTTATGTCTGTCCATAAATCACACATGGCTTTTCATTTCTTCTTCCAACATGTTGAAACCAAGATTGAAGTCTTCTTTCTTGTCCTTTCTTTGAAAGTCACCTACCTCCTCAGAAGGCTGAATTTCCCGTCCTAAAATGTGTCTCTAATTTCAAACTTTCCAGTTAGTCTACAAAATACAAATGTGGAGGATTACACAAAGAGTAATAGAGAGAAGAATGTGCAATTTTAGTTTAGTAATTCCAAAGGCTATAAGAAAGAAAGGACTAAAGAAAGAAAGGAGGAAAAACACTTACAAAAGGACATATAGCTAGAACAACGGATAACAGGGACAAAAAGAACAACGAGATGGTACCCAAAAGAAACAAAGGAAGCAAGAGGATATCCACCAACCAGATTGGGAAGATTCAATAAGGAAAGTGGAGGGCACAATATGGATGAGAACTGTACGGGATAAAAGGGAATGGAAATTCTGGGACTTGAAACTTTAGAGGAATCCCCGCTCCACTTTTGATACCACAAATCCATCCAGGTGTAACACTCGTAATATACGTTTCCCGCTTTCTACGATGTCTAGGTAGTAATTTTATGTCACTATTGATTACCTAGCGAACAAGTCCATTATTACTACATTTACTACCGACAAGGAATGATGAAATTGTAATATGGCAAGTAGGATACCTATTAAACTTGTCTCAAATATAATGTCCGACGTTGAATTTAAAACAAAATAAAATAGAAAGCGTTTTGCAACCCTTAACCAGCAATAATTTGGAAAGCAAAGGAGAGGGAAAAGAAACAAGATACCGCCTTCTATAAATTATATAAAGCTTAGGTAGTTTTGATAAAATCAATTTCAACCTAGCAACTAGAAAATTTCCAGCCAATGGGAAAATTCCATTTCGAAACATTTTATTTTGACCAATGGTAGGAGTTTTTACACCCTTTAATGAATCTTTTGGGAAAAATGAGCTAAGGCTCCAAAACAATAATACCTTATTATTAGGGTTGTCTGTTGTTGAGGCATTTTACAAATATTTTTTTTTTTTTTTCAGGTCTTTGTGTTTCTTTGTCTTTATCAAATTTCCGAATATACAATAATTTTTATTGTTCGTACAAATATTTTTTTTTCTTTTTTTGATAAAATTTAATTCAAATTTTTATTTTTCAAAATAACAATTTGTTCCTTTTAAAATAAAATAAATAATGAACTTTTTTTAAAAAATGTAGATATTAATAGTAAACATTTAAATGGAAATATTTTCCATAACAGAATAAGTTCTTTTCAAGATAAAGCACGTTTCTCAAAATGGCTTCAATTCATTTCCGAATGGACGTCCCAGATACAAATCAAGGTAGACAAGTATCCCGGAAAATAATACCAGCAGGAAGCCAAATATGTAAATTCTAGGTGAGAAAGTATTCATTTTCCAACAAAAGGTTTGAATATACCTTGTTGTTACTTGATTGTCTATAGGTATAATATTCCAATAGAAATAAAAAAGGAACTTTAATTATGTTAAGCACAAATGCTTGTCACAAAAGTCGTTCCCCGCTCAACACACTATGCTAAATTTCATGTCTTGACTTGGACTCGAACCACCAACCTTCCAATAGTTATATTCTTGTAGGTACCTACATGTTTTGATGAATATTAGCTTGGTGATAGTAATATAGTGACAAATTGGAAACAGGTCTGTTCCTTTCAAATCGGATGAACCAACAAATAATATTCAGTCATTTCCATATACGAATCTGTTTAGGCAATTGGCATCAATAAAATTAATGAAATATCCCGATGATTAGGTACTTATTAAGGTATTACTAGGTACATAGGCATCTATAAATTTGTTTTGGTATTAATAAATTGAATACACAGTTACTTAGCTACCTGTAGATACCTATTTATCCAAACTTACAACTCAGATTAGTCAGGTAAAACAAAACAACATCTTGTTTAGAAAGTTTGTCTTTATACATTCCATTCAAAATTTCATTGGCATATTTTCTCTGAATTAATGTTTGAACTTTTTACTAGGTCTTTAGGTTGATTTGTTTCACTATCCCCTGTCCTTCCAGTTCAAAATTTAGCAGTAGGTAATTGGTTCTGATCATAGGTAGGTATAATGTTTCCAATATCTTTTAGCTCATAGGTTCTATCGAAATATGATCCTTGGTGATTATAAAATGGAGCTCTAACTTTATCTCAATTCCTTGTGTCATGTCTTCTTCTACTGTACTAGATAATTTGGTGATTTTGGCACATCCACCAAAAACTTTACGTACGTTACTTCTTATTTCCTTCTGCTCAACATTAGAAATTTTGGAATTTTTGCACATCCACCAAAAACATTACTTCTAATTTCCTTCTGCTCTTATCATGAGAAATTTTGGAATTTTGGCATGCACATCCAACAAAAACATTTCATCTAATTTTCTTCTTATCCTATAAGTAGAAATTTTGGAATTTTGGCACATCCACCAAAAATATTTTATTTCGTTCCTCTCCAACTTTCGAGGAAAAGTTCTAATCAGGCAGTAGCCGATACGATAGGTACTCATAAGTTCTAGAATCTAGTGTATCATCAATTTCTTTACAACCTGTATCAAGGGTATCAATAACAATATTATGTTCATATAGATATCCATCAAATTCAAGTTCTAAGCTTGACACAATATACATAGAAATTTAAATCAATTCACTGTCGTAACCAATATTTATACCAGGGTCCAGTTTGTAGAATTACGGACCAAAGTTATTTTAAGATGTAAGGACAACGGATGTTACAATAAGAAAATTTTTGACCGAATACATTACTTTCCTTGTTATATAGTAGGATAATACGGGATTTTAAGGTAAAATTTCTTGGAATTAGGGAAAAATCCTGAAAATTAATTCAAATTTATATACCCCACAAGTGTTTCCCGCAGGAATACAAAGTATTTCGAGTCCTACCTTCATAGATAGCTCAGTATAAAGAAAAGTGGACCCTGAATAAGTTATTTAGTTAATAATGGTGATAATTTGTTTCATAATTAGTCATTAGAGAGCATCACTAGTGCGGTTAGGGCTACTAAGCTCGATTGTTTCAACAACTTTGATTTAGGTCGACAAGAAAAAAAATACCTTTTTATTTTCTTGCTTTTTTTAATCAAAAAAATCTCGTTTTTTCGTCTGATTGTCCTCTGTATGAAGGATTATGAAGAATTATCAAAGAAGAAATGGAACTGAAATATCTAGATTTACAGAAGATCTCAATTGAAATGTATTTTGAAATTCGGACAGCTCCCAATTAGGTAGGTAATAATATTATTATATCTAGTATGTTATTTCACAAAATTCTCTCGGAAATTTTAAATTTTCAAAGGAAGGGCGGAGTTTTCCTACTGTCCATTTTTCTAGGGGTGATGAAATTTTAAAGTAGGTAGATATCATTTTCCTATGGCTAATTAGCTTATCAGTAGCCTGTATCCAAAAAGAGATGGCTTTTCCGTTTTCCCAAACTTTTTACTATGAGAAATGGTCTTACTCTAAAGAACTGTCTAAAGCTCCTGACTCAACTTGCCTATATGTAATGAAAATATTTACATAAATCTAAAGCTTTTATTATTTTTGTCTTTCATGCGACAAACCGTTCTTGAGATATTTTGTTCACAACTTTCTACTTTTTTCCCATTTTAACCTGTAGTACGTGCGTAACGTACAGACCATGGGCTAAAAACCACTTTTTTGGAATCAGGGGACCCGAAAACGGATATTTCCACTCATTTCCCGATCCGTCCTTCCTTTATTATTACTAATAATAAAAGGTATAGTGGACGGACTATTGTATTCGCTTCGTTTCTTATTGGTTGAAATAAAATGCTAACACACAAGCTTTCCCCTATTTTCGTTCTAACTTTTCCTGAAACTTTGCAGGGGATGCTGATCAAAACATTCGAAGATATAGAACGGCGTTTACAAGGGATCAACTTGCTCGGCTTGAGAAGGGTCTTTTTACCAGGATCACGAAAATGGTGGTGCAAATTTTGTCCAGAAAACCATAAAGCCAAAAAACCAAAAAAAACTGGTTTTTAAGGTCTTTTTACCAGGAACACGAAAATGGTGGTGCAAATTTTGTCCAGAAAACCATAAAGCCAAAAATCCAAAAAAAATCCCGATTTTGAAAATTTGGACCGATTGCAATATTTTCTCATTACCTTGTATAGGTTCCCTATACGTAAGGGTAATAGAAAGTAAAAAAATCTCATCAGAACTTTTTACAAATGTCTGGAAAAAGTTCATAAAAACAAATCCCTTTGCCCCTTACTTTCATGATCAGATTAATGAAATTATAAACATGTAATATAAAGGTCCATTATTACACTTTAAAAATAAAATTCTCCCCAGTTTATATAACGGAACCCTACATAAAAAAATATACATGTATTTTTAATACCACTAAAGTGTTTAGCATACACATTATTACATAGAAACCTTTAAATTGTATCCGCCCTTTCTTTAATACCTCGTTTCTTATTGGTTGAAATAAAATGCTAACACACAAGCTTTCCCCTATTTTCGTTCTAACTTTTCCTGAAACTTTGCAGGGGATGCTGATCAAAACATTCGAAGATATAGGACGGCGTTTACAAGGGATCAACTTGCGCGACTTGAGAAGGAATTTTACAAAGAAAATTATGTGTCCAGGCCGCGAAGGTGCGAGCTAGCCTCTCAATTAGGACTTCCAGAATCGACAATTAAGGTACGGGAATGATGTTAAATATCCTTCAACGAAATTTAAATACTTTTATAGCAAAGTTGAACGTTGGAGATTGCAAGTTGTTGCTTACGACTAAAAATAAATTATGGTTCCTAGGTACTAATTTTCATGTTTGATTTAACAAATTTAGTATAAATACCTACCAAACTAATGAAATAATGTTGTATCCATGTTACTAATTTACCATTGTTATATGAACTTGTAACGTGATAGCTGGACTTCGGATCCGGAGGTTGGTGGTTCGAGTCCAAGCATATTTGGCCTTGACATTGGTCTTGTCTAGTTAACAAAGGCGTTTAAGACTCTGTGCGGATTTGTCGGATAGCCTTTTTCCAAAGGGTTCGTTTAGGCATGAAATTTATTTACCGTTCGCTTATTATTAGGTAAACTTTAACATGAAAAAAGTTATAGCAGATGGAGTAAACATTACTTATCAATACCAGAAGCTTTGACGGTTCGGAACAAGTTTGAAAATTCACACCTCGCGAGACAAGATTGCAGAAATAAATAATTGCTTTACTGATAAGATTTCTGTGAAGAACTTGAGATTGCAAAATTCAAATCCTTCTTTTTTGTAAGTGGTCATTTAATTTGGCACAAAAAAGACTAAAGAAGGTCATCGTGTAGCTTGTAGATCTTGTCCTAATATTATTATAATTTTATTGTGACATATTCTATGAAAGTGTGTTGATAAACTTAGCATAGTTAATTAGTTATAGACTTGGTGAAATATTGCTGATTTGTCTTATGAATAGAAGCGGCTGGAAAAGTTGTAATTTCCAGGAATAGATCTGAATTTTCCGAACCCTCGTGCCTTGAAATTCTTGAATAACATTATAATGACTCATCAAGACAGCCAAGTATTGTACAGTTTCCACGAATGTTTTTATAGACATATTAGGTAGTCCAAATTTTTAGACTTTGGGACATCTTTCCTTCTTTAAAGCGCTTTTTCAATGCTAAAGGGGATAAAAGAATTTTCGTTCTTTTTTTTTCCAGTTTTTCCATAAATTTATTTTAATAGGTACCTAGGTAAAAAAAAGATCCAAATTTTTAGACTTTGGGACATCTTTCCTTCTTTAAAGCGCTTTTTCAATGCTAAAGGGGATAAAAGAATTTTCGTTCTTTTTTTCCAGTTTTTCCATAAATTTATTTTAATAGGTACCTAGGTAAAAAAAAAGAAAAAAATCACAGGAAACACTTCTTTGGATTTTTTGCCATACTGTATCTAAAATTATAACGCACTAGACTCCTCATTTTGGCTGAGCTTAATTATTGAGATTCTGAAAATACACGGGTAAAATACGATGCTCAAGCAAAGAAGGAAGTGTTTAACATTGTTTTTCACAGTATGGAAAAGTTATGTTGGATTTACCACATAATTATGTTCGTATCTTATGCGAGAGGCATGTTTTACTCGTTTACCTATGGTAGCCCAAAAGGGCGGACTTGATAAGGTAAAAAAAAGAAAAAAATCACAGGAAACACTTCTTTGGATTTTTTGCCATACTGTATCTAAAATTATAACGCACTAGACTCCTCATTTTGGCTGAGCTTAATTATTGAGATTCTGAAAATACACGGGTAAAATACGATGCTCAAGCAAAGAAGGAAGTGTTTAACATTGTTTTTCACAGTATGGAAAAGTTATGTTGGATTTACCACATAATTATGTTCGTATCTTATGCGAGAGGCATGTTTTACTCGTTTACCTATGGTAGCCCAAAAGGGCGGACTTGATAAGGAAAAAAAACTTCCTAAATCCCCAATAAAAAGTAAAAAGTTTGTAATCGAGCAAACCCTGTTGTAATCTTTTGGCACACGTTTCAAGTGTCCCGACCTACCCAACTCTATCAGTCCAACTAATCACAAGACTCATGTACTTACGGCTTTGGGCGGACGCCTTTTTTGGTCACCCACTTCGCTTCTTTTATGAAAAAAGATCCTTGTTTCTCTCGGATAGATTTCAATAGATAAATACTTGAATGGTTCTGTTATGAGGTTAAAAATTGTTAATGGTCTGCGAGTGTTCGTGTTTCCTCTACTCCATTTAGATGTTTATCTCTATTCATTGAGTGCTAAATAGACGCCTTAGACACGGATCAGGAGAGGCATACGTATAATCACCTGTTACCAAGAGTTACATAGTAATTATAAGAATAGAATGGCCTTAACTTAATGTGTGTATGTGTTTCTAGATAAGCAATTATACTGGAGGGATGTAAAGTACAAAACCCGTCGTTGGTAAGAGAAAAACGTCTCTTTAGAAAACTTGCAAAGCTAGAAAATGGAGTGTTCCCACGCACCACACGATACGATGGCAGCTCTTGAGTAATAATGACGAGTATTTATCATAGTACAATATAAAATATTTTTCTCTAGGTAACCACCATCATACTCTTGTAATCAATTATTGATATATTCGAAGCACGTAGGGTCTAGAACTCCTCAAAGTCTAGACTTTCTGATGATATAGAAAATCTTCTTAATTTCCTTAAGAGGCATAATTATTGCAGCCCCACCTTTTGATGCATTTTAATAATAAGAATAAGATTTAAACATACATACAGTTTATATTTTCCAAGCCACTAAAGGCCTACGTTCACACCAGAGCTTCCATTACAGCAGCAATGTTCTTCGTGTAGTAATGTTCTCTTCAATCCACAAGTAGTGTTACTATGCAAAGTGCAAAGACTTGACAGCTTAGGCTTAGACGAATACATTTATTCAGATTTTCTGACTAATCAAAGCCCCTTTCATTCTTTTCTCCAAATCAGTATTAAGTTTCATCTTAGTAAGTAGCGAGGGAGTGGCTTTTGGTGAAATGTCAGTGGAAATCCATAATCTCCCTGTATGCCTCTCCGCGAAATGATAAATTGCTCATTAGTTGTCCGCTGCATAAATCATGCCATTAATAAATAATTCATCACGGTACAAATCCAAAGTACATAATAATTACAGTGCATTCATAAAACAAACTTTAAGGATGAAGAAAAACGTCTTTTCCTTCGCGTCAAGATTTGATTAGAATTGCTGTGCTAGATCTCAAGTCTAATGCATTTTGTATTGTTGAAATACCTTAAATGCCTGATCAAGGTTTCCGATCCATAGCGTTCATATAATCTCCATTACAAGGCTGTGGATTCAAAAAAGAATTAATCTAATCCAATGTGTGAACAATTCACACATATTTTTATGGCAATACCATGTTATATTGAGCTATGCAGAGATATTTTACTGCTATACAGTAGTAATTTAGGTGCCTACCTGTCTTAAAAAGTTGAGCATATTTTCGCCCGGTAATAAATAATCGTAACCGCTACCATGTTGCCAAATATTTTATAATAATTATCACATTATACGGGGGCGTGTAACATGAAAAGCATTGCTCTTATTAACTTAAGATACAGTAGTAATTTAGGTGCCTACCTGTCTTAAAAAGTTGAGCATATTTTTGCCCGGTAATAAATAATCGTAACCTGGTAGCGGTTACCTGTTGCCAAATATTTTATAATAATTATCACATTATACGGGGGTGTGTAACATGAAAAGCATTGCTCATATTAACTTAAGGGGGATTAATAATGTCGAAAAAAAGTTCCCATGCAGAGGCAAGAAAAGTTCTAGACAATGTGGTAAAAGGCAAGTGAAAGTATAAAATGCCACACTGAGAAAGGTAATAAGAAGATTAAGGTTAACCAAAATAAGTTGCACCTTGCAGTAATCTCTAGTCATGAGCTTTTCATGGAGCAGGCACATTGTCTCCTTGATTTGACGAGATATTCCTCATATTTATTATCCCGGATATTATTAGGCTTCATGTTAATTATGAAATCAGTCGATGCTTTCATCGGAAAATAAAAGTTTACTACTTATTTTTAAATAACTCGGAAAGAACAGTGTATGTTTATTGAAAACTGGAAACATAAAGAGAGAATAAGATGTCAGAACTAGAACAGTAAAATAATCATTTCCCTTTCTTTACAATAAGTGAATTCTTGATCTTGTTGACAGAAAATAAAAGTTGTGGAGTAGTTACTTGTCATGTTGAGGCCAAAAATAGAAACATTGAAGTTTTCCAATACCTTTTTAATGTGTTTTATACCTATCGATATAATTGAGGTCGTAAACAGAGAGACCTGAACGCTGGCATAAAATTACAAAGGATTATTCTACTCACGAACCAAACAACAGAATGCTATCTAATTGTTGACAAGTAGGTCTGAATATTTCCCTCTGCTTCTATTTTTGGATCAGAATCGGTTGAAAAGAGATTTTCCTCGTTCTGTTTTGGCAAATTGGTGGAAATAGTACCTAAATAAACAAGATCTCCTTACATTTAAGGTACATTTTAATGGTATTACCTGTTTTCAGTACATAATGTACTAGATCCGGATGAAGTCCAGTGAACACCCAGCGTAAAATTCTATCTTATGATACACCATACATTGCTATCCTTGAAATACTGAAGCAATTTTATTAATCAAGTTATAACTTTACTGTAAAGAATTTCTTAAATTAAATACCTAGATACCGATCCTATTAAAGATTTTGCTTAATACCAATGAAATCACCAATTCAATTCATGAGACGTAATACTTACCTATGTTCATAAAGAGAAGAAGAAAATAAACTTGTCCTCTTACCTCTGTACATATTACAAAATTTGGTAGTTTTGGCACATCCGCTAACATTAATAACTAACTACTCTCCCTTTCTCTCTCTCTCTCTCTCTCTCGGGGATAAATTTAATGGTCTGTTGGGTCTGTTCCCTGTTCCTATCTTGTTGAAGTTTTCTTTTTCCTCTCAAGACCCCAAGTATGTTCATTAAAGTCATTATAAAAGTTAACATGGAGTAGCCAGGGCATAAGTACCTAGAGGACATATTACAGGATTGACAGGTTGAATTTTTCTCTCTAATCTTTATGAGCCATGTTATATTGAGCTATGCAGAGATATTTTACTGCTATACAGTAGTAATTTAGGTGCCTACCTGTCTTAAAAAGTTGAGCATATTTTTGCCCGGTAATAAATAATCGTAACCTGGTAGCGGTTACCTGTTGCCAAATATTTTATAATAATTATCACATTATACGGGGGTGTGTAACATGAAAAGCATTGCTCATATTAACTTAAGGGGGATTAATAATGTCGAAAAAAAGTTCCCATGCAGAGGCAAGAAAAGTTCTAGACAATGTGGTAAAAGGCAAGTGAAAGTATAAAATGCCACACTGAGAAAGGTAATAAGAAGATTAAGGTTAACCAAAATAAGTTGCACCTTGCAGTAATCTCTAGTCATGAGCTTTTCATGGAGCAGGCACATTGTCTCCTTGATTTGACGAGATATTCCTCATTTTTATCCCGGATATTATTAGCCTTCATTTTAATTTTGAAATCAGTCGATGCTTTCATCGGAAAATAAAAGTTTACTACTTATTTTAAAGAACTCGGAAAGAACAGAGTATGTTTATTGAAAACTGGAAACATAAAGAGAGAATGAATTAAATACCTACTCTCTCTCTCTCTCTCTCTCTCTCTCTCTCTCTCTCTCGGGGATAAATGGTCTGTTGGGTCTGTTCCCTGTTCCTATCTTGTTGAAGTTTTCTTTGTCCTCTCAAGACCCCAAGTATGTTAATTAAAGTCATTATAAAAGTTAACATGGAGTAGCCAGGGCATAAGTACCTAGAGGACATAGTACAGGATTGACAGGTTGAATTTTTCTCTCTAATCTTTATGAGACCTTACATTTTTTCGAATGACAAACATTATGTTCTATTTATAATCAGGACGGGACTTTAAACGTGCTCAATTCTCAGGAAAGTTTTACTGGTCGCATTAATTCTAACACAAAATCAATTCCTCTGTAGACAAGTAGGTCTGAATATTTCCCTCTGCTTCTATTTTTGGATCAGAATCGGTTGAAAAGAGATTTTCCTCGTTCTGTTTTGGCAAATCGGTGGAAATAGTACCTAAATAAACAAGATCTCCTTACATTTTTTAGAATGACAAACATTATGTTCTATTTATAATCAGGACGGGACTTCAAACGTGCTCAATTCTCAGGAAAGTTTTAGCGGTCGCATTAATTTAACACAAAATCAATTCCTCTGTATTTTCTTTGATAACAGAGGGTAGACAGGTATTTTACTAAGAGAGTAAACCCTTAGTAAAATATAAACTCATACACGCTAGCTAGTACTAGCTCAGGCATAGTGGTCTAGTGTAACTTGATTTTTTAAAGTCAACTAGTTGGCCAAAACCTTGAATTTATTAAACTCTATGAGTCTAACGTATAGAATGATACATAAATTGAATTGTGAAAATTGTTCGTACGTAACCAATGTGGTATGCAGTGTTAATTGATAGGAACTTGATTTTCCTGAATTTATGATCGCAAAACGTAGTAGAAGTGCCTAGCTGGTTTTTAAAAAGTCCCATGTTGTGGGTTGACTCACCTTATTGTAACATTCCACTTCATCCCAACTTATTCAGAAGTACCTAGATATTGGCTCAGAACTAGAACAGTAAAATAATCATTTCCCTTTCTTTACAATAAGTGAATTCTTGATCTTGTTGACAGAAAATAAAAGTTGTGGAGAAGTTACTTGTCATGTTGAGGCCAAAAATAGGAACATTGAAGTTTTCCAATACCTTTTTAATGTGTTTTATACCTATCGATATAATTGAGGTCATGTTTCATTAGGAATTTTAAATTATGTTTCTACTTACACCTAGTTGTATGTTTTGCGAGGATTACAGATGTTTTAAGTATATGTCCAGCAATTGATAGACACCAGTGGTGTAAGGAAAGAATTTGTGTCTCTAATGTAATTTTGAAGTACGAGTACAAATTGTCGTTTTTCGCTCCACCTCTGAAAATCCATTTAAGAATTTCAAGTGTATTCTAATTTATTGCATCAATCTCTTCACTCTGGAAATTTGAAAATAATGCAAAATGTGATCAGAGATAATAGATAAGCTTTTTTAAAAAAATAAAGTCATCAAACTTGGCTGAGACTGGAGATTTAAATATTAAATTCAAATAGCTACTAACGTGATCCCGTTTCAACATTACATCATACCTAAAATCAGAATTTGTGTCTCTAATGTAATTTTGAAGTACGAGTACAAATTGTCGTTTTTCGCTCCACCTCTGAAAATCCATTTAAGAATTTCAAATGTATTCTAATTTATTGCATCAATCTCTTGACTCTGGAAATTTGAAAATAATGCAAAATTTGATCAGAGATAATAGATAAGCTTTTTTAAAAAAATAAAGTCATCAAACTTGGCTGAGACTGGAGATTTAAATATTAAATTCAAATAGCTACTAACGTGATCCCGTTTAAACATTACATCATACCTAAAATTACTGGCACCGAATGAATTGGTCAATGAATTCTGACTGAATTCTTCAGGCTCATCAATGCCAATATATTGAAGATTATTTTATGGAATTTCAGAAACTCTGAAAAAGGTAACACAAAGGACTTGGAAAAAGGTCAAAGAGCCACTCTCAAATTTATATCAGTGTAATTATTTACTATTATATTTTATTTATCAAATTTAAAAAGCACCGTGCCCATGCTAGTAATTATGCTGTATTATACCGTGTAAATTTGGCCTTAGCTTTATTAGAGACCTTTCAGTCTTGTGAAGAGGAACATCAAGTCTCTCCTACATTCCTTCCTAACTGGTCTTGTGCTTTATTGTTTTGAATTTATAAAAATGGTAATAATTTGGGGCATGTTCTGTACACTCTGCACTCCCTAGTTTCTAAACCAAGCACAGGAAAAATGTCGTACCACTGGTCTTGTGCTTTATTGTTTTGAATTTATAAAAATGGTAATAATTTGGGGCATGTTCTGTACACTCTGCACTCCCTAGTTTCTAAAGCAAGCACAGGAAAAATGTCGTACCGTTTCGTTATTTACTGTGCGAGACGTGAAAATCAGGGAGTAATAATAGTCCGATAATTTACTCAGAACAGTCAGATCAATTGAGTTGGGAGTAAAAGGACAAAAAGAGCGTTTATTATTTGATTCATAAATTTGAAACTAAATAGTCAGTGAATATCAGAATATACACTTTACATTGGGTTCAAGATAAAGAAGTACAACAAAGTTGGAACTTTATTACATCTTAACTAAGTTTTCTTGTTCGAAATCCTGGGAATTATCAAATTCGAAATCTCGGTAAATCAATAGATTAAGAAAAGATTAGGCCATAACAGTACCAGAGTCTTAACCCTTGGCTTGTTTCAACATAGAGTGATTTCGTCACAGTAAGTTGGAGTAAACCGTTTATGACTATATCTAGGTGTTTTGTGTCTCCAAAATATTGTAGGAGTCAAGAAGACAAGTGGTGCAACAAACGGTTAATCCTTTTTTAAGCAAGAAACTTTTTTCTAACCTAGTTTTCTATGCAGTTATGCTAATTTTATGGCTAAAACCGTTTATGACTATATCTAGGTGTTTTGTGTCTCCAAAATATTGTAGGAGTCAAGAAGACAAGTGGTGCAACAAACGGTTAATCCGTTTTTAAGCAAGAAACTTTTTTCTAACCTAGTTTTCTATGCAGTTATGCTAATTTTATAGCTCTATAGTACTTGCTTCATAGATGTTGTACAATACTCTACTCACAGGTTCAAATCCTCGAAAGCTCTGATTCAACACCCTGAAGCTTTCACCAGGCATCTGATGAACTTCTAGTTCTGATGACGCGATATAAGCACCAAATTTCCAACAAAGTTTACATAACTTTTCCCAGGACTTCATTCAAATTTTAAGAAACATTTATGAAGAATTTCGCAGGCATAATAAGCATGTATAATGTATAACTTATCATATGGTCCAAATTTCATGAAAATATGTGGAAAATTACCGGAGATATGATAGGGGTAAAAATGCTTCGAAATGTTTCGTGTAATATACACACTATACCTAACTCATAAATTTCTGAATTTCACTCTCATTTTTATGCCTCCATCCAATGCCCGAATACATGTAGGTCCACGAGAGTACAAACTTCTTTGTAATCGCAATGCTTTGTGATCTGCATTGTACGAGATTTTGTCCGTCATAATGGGCTCTCAGTTGGGTGAGGTTTGGCCTCTGAATTGTGACTGTTTGTAAATAGACCATTGTTTTATCTACCAATTTTCATCAGGCGATATAAGCACCAAATTTCCAACAAAGTTTACATAACTTTTCCCAGGACTTCATTCAAATTTTAAGAAACATTTATGAAGAATTTCGCAGGCATAATAAGCATGTATAATGTGTAACTTAACATATTATGGTCCAAATTTCATGAAAATATGTGGAAAATTACCGGAGTTATGATAGGGGTAAAAATGCTTTTATAGCTCCTATTATTTAGACCTCAAAATAAAGTTGTAAAATGAGTTCCTGTGTTGAGACTTGTAACGGGGTTTCTTTAAAAGTCTTTACATTGTAGAAGTTATGTCTGTGTTTTTGTCAACAGAAATTAAATAACTGAATTTTAGTTGCTTATTATTTTTTTATGAGCTACTAAAATCTACTAAATTTTACCAAATTTAGAAACTCTTTACAATGTTCACCTGTGTTTAAAGGACTATTAAATCAATGTTGATATTTTAAATCATGTTTTCAAAATGATGATGTAAATCAACAACTATGACATCATCTTTTTTTCCACTCTGGGAATTGAACCCCGGACTTCCTGTCTGCTGAGTAATTTGCACAATTCTTTTCAAAGCTAATAGAATCACACTCAAAAACTTAAACTAATAAAAAAAAACCATTGTATATCTCTGGGAATTGAACCCCGGACTTCCTGTCTGCTGAGTAATTTGCACAATTCTTTTCAAAGCTAATAGAATCACACTCAAAAACTTAATTAAACTAATAAAAAAAAGCCATTGTATATCCCCCCCCAAATTCGAATTCTCCTTAAAAACGCACTGAAAGTTTTCCGGTTATAATTGAATGAAACCGTCAAAAGTTCTACATGCTGAATAAAATTATAAATCAAAGAAAAAATATCTATGACTAACTAACCCAGTATGTAAAAATGTACAGAAACTTCATCATGGCGTATAAGATTCTGTAGGCGAAATTTGTAGGAGTTTTTGTAGGGGTCATGGTCGCTTCTGTAAGCGAACGACGTATTTTTTCTCTCTTATTTTATCAGAAGAAACTGTTCTATTAAAAATTAATTTTGCAGTTTTAAAAAATAGTTATTTTGGAGAGTTTTGGACTGACAGAGTTTTACGAGTCTGTAGGTATCATTTTGAGGACGGTTCAGACATTTCTCGTTCAAATCGATCCCTACCAGAGCTATGATTGTTTTAACTTCAAAGTGTGAGGTGGTTGGAAGGATTCGAATAAGTAGTTTCTCGTTCAAATCGATCCCTACCAGAGCTATGATTGTTTTAACTTCAAAGTGTGAGGTGGTTGGAAGGATTCGAATAAGTAGCAATTACAGTCATACTCGTATGTATTGTATTGTTTGGTAGCAAATATATTAGTATTCACATCTTGGTAGACATCTTCCGAATTCTGACAGCAAGAAATAAACCAGACTGCCACCAAAAAAAAAAAAAAAAAAAAAAAAAAAAAAAAAAAAAAAAAAAACATGGACCGTTGTGGTGTGGTAGTAGGTACTAATAATTATGCTTTCATATGTTTGTGTCCACCTTCTTCGATTCCTCAAACTTTCGGTTGCTCCAAAGAGAGATTGGCTAGAGAAGATAATGGGGTTTTTCAGCCTTAGGTTGTACCTGGAAATACAGAATGAGATAAAGGAGATATTATTAGTGGATGTGCTAAATGTACCAATTTTCTAATCGAGGAGCAAGGGAATGTGTAAAATTTTCCAACAGTGTAGAATGTGTAAATGTATAGGTACCGAATTAGTGGATGTGTAAAATTCCCTATTAGAGTGGTGAGAGGGGTATAGGAAGCTTTGCAAAATCCATGTGCAATAATGTAATTTACTTAGTTATGGCTCACGTGATTTGCACATTTGAATTTATTAAAAAAATCTACTGGTAAGTAATTTGATTCACTTCATAAGCCGTGGCCATGAGCGACTTTAACAATTGTTTCATTACTGCTAAGTGCTGACATTAGCATTCAGCAATGAAGTCTTCTATAGGAAGCTTTGCAAAATCCATGTGCAATAATGTAATTTACTTAGTTATGGCTCACGTGATTTGCACATTTGAATTTATTAAAAAATCCACTGGTAAGTAATTTGATTCACTTCATAAGCCGTGGCCATGAGCGACTTTAACAATTGTTTCATTACTGCTAAGAGTGCTAAGTGCTGACATTAGCATTCAGCAATGAAGTCTTTACTAGACTACATTTAGTAGCTATTTGCTAAGTTCAGTTGTCTTGATAATAGATCAGTTGCGCTTACTTGGGTGATGTTTCAAAGTCATAGAGCAGGAAAAATGAGGACCAACGGAATTTTTCTTTTTCTTCTACGACTTCTAGATCCCGAGATAAATCGATTTAAAAAAATACCGGTAAAACGTGAACTTTGACGTCACGGCATACGCTCCCATAGGCGATGACGTCACATCAAATGTCCTGAGCAAAGCTCCTTCGCAGGCAACACATTAATGTGTTTGTGCGCATTCGTTTCTGCGCATTTCTTTCTGCTCCTCCGGAAGCGTGCTTGCATACTGGCACTACCTAGCGAACGAAAAAAACAACTGCGTAAAGTCTGACGTCACACATCTTTGAATTCTCTCCATTAATGTGTTTGTGCGCATTCGTTTCTGCGCATTTCTTTCTGCTCCTCCGGAAGCGTGCTTGCATACTGGCACTACCTAGCGGACGAAAAAAACAACTGAGTAAAGTCTGACGTCATACATCTTTGAACTCTTTCATTAGAACGGAAAATAACGGAAATTTAGACCTTTGACATTTATTTTTTCGGAGTTTTGACCTCAGATTTGGATTTTTCCCAACTTTTTACATAGGAATCGACCATTTAATAATAATTTTTACTTTAACATTTATTTTTTCGGAGTTTTGACCTCAGATTTGGATTTTTCCCAACTTTTTACATAGGAATCGACCATTTAATATACATATATTTTTTACCCATTTGCAACTGCTCCATTCACCTAATTTTCTGAAGCATACAGGTAGGTAGTAAATTACTACATGACACAATGGCACATGCTCGTTACTGATGGTTTTGTAAGTTTTGTTTACTCACATAGCTCGATCAGTTCAGAGAGAAGATATTTATTTATAATTTTTACCCATTTGCAACTGCTCCATTCACCTAATTTTCTGAAGCATACAGGTAGGTAGTAAATTACTACATGACATAATGGCACATGCTCGTTATTGATGGTTTTGTAAGTTTTGTTTACTCACATAGCACGATCAGTTCAGAGAGAAGACTGGTGTTTTGAAGAGGAACCCAATGCAATGAGAAGAAGATTCCTAATCATTGTTAAATTATAAATTAATTTCAACAACTTCCATATGGTTGGGTTTCATTTTGGATATTACAAACTCCCCCCAGTTGTGTATTTAGTACCTTTGTATGTGTGTTTAGTAAGAGTTTTAAGAGGTAACTAACTGTAGGTACCTCCTTGAATTAAGAAGTTGGCTCCATTCTTCCAATCTATTTATGGGTAACAACCTTTGTTAGGTAGGCATTAATAGGTATATAAAGCACGGATCAATTAGTTTCACATTTTCAAAGCGTTTCGTTCTCTCTTTCATACCAAACCAATGCAAAAACTAAAGTTAGGTACCTCCTTGAATTAAGAAGTTGGCTCCATTCTTCCAATCTATTTATGGGTAACAACCTTTGTTAGGTAGGCATTAATAGGTATAAAGCACGGATCAATTAGTTTCACGTTTTCAAAGCGTTCCGTTCTCTCTTTCATACCAAACCAATACAAAAACCAAAGCGCAAAGTTTCAGTAGATACCACAAGATAAAAGAGTAATGTGCGAATTTTTTTCAGCATTTCTCTTTCAATCCGATTTACATTTTTTTGGTAAATAATTCAAGGTTGTATGAATCTAATCACTTGTTTCAGTAGATACCACAAGATAAAAGAGTAATGTGCGAATTTTTTTCAGCATTTCTCTTTCAATCCGATTTACATTTTTTTGGTAAACAATTCAAGGTTGTATGAATCAAATCACTCGGAACTCCAAGCACGTAATGTTGCCATCTTGTAAACCAGTGCGACTATATTAGGCATTCAATTTTAGATAAATTATCATTTTTAAACACCAAAGAAATGAGATTCGGATTCTTTTTGTTTCCAATCCTCAAGTCAGTCAAGTACATTTCATTGATTCTTACATAATGGGCGGTACTAGATGGAAGGACAAAGTGTGCTCCTGAATAGTGTTGAACATAAATATACATTTCGCTATAGATTCGCTGCTTACAATTATTCGTCTGTAAAAAAAAAAAAACCTTACTCCGTTTTCCAGCTATCATTATGACGAAGAGTTACGTAATTCAGTAAAATATGCAAACCTCCTTTGGAAAAGGTCTTGTAGGGGCCAAGTAGCGTAGGCTCACCGAGGCCCCAAAATCGGTGTCCAAGGAGCTTCGACGGATACAAAACTCATTGTTACATCTGATTAATTTGTACTCTGGGACCTGTAGGTTCTACTAAGCTTGCAATGAATGAAAAGGATTGTACAGGTTACTATGAATGTCCTCTTCCTACTCCTAGGACAAGGACCTTTTGCTTCATTGATAAGGAGCTAAAACTACCCTACTATGTCGTCAATGAAAACATGACCTCAGATTTGTATGTTGTAAGCTTGCAATGAATGAAAAGGATTGTACAGGTTACTATGAATGTCCTCTTCGTACTCCTAGGACAAGGACCTTTTGCTTCATTGATGTCAAGCGTAATAAGGAGCTAAAACTACCCTACTATGTCGTCAATGAAAACATGACCTCAGATTTGTATGTTATTCTCATATCTTTTTGGCTTCATTTCTGATAAAATTATATGATTGAATAGGGTCTAAAATCAGGGAGCTCCTCGTTGGAAAACCGGAAGTTCTGTAGCCGAAGCTGTCTGTTTTGAATTTTAATATCTAGTTTTAATTTTTCTGTAGCCGAAGCTGTCTGTTTTGAATTGTAAATATTTACTTTTCATTTTGAGGAATTCCTAAAAATAGAATAAAACAATCATATTTTGCTGTTTGGCTGTCAACTTAATATCTCCATTCCGTTAGGATCCAAATTGATTACTCCCTTTTCAATCACTAGTGGCCATTGGGACCAAGGCAGGTAGAGTGCAATGAGTAACTGCAAACATAAATATGTATATGATCTGCTCAGAGATCTTGTTTGTGTGTTTAACACTCACACACAGTCGTAATAAATCAACCCATTCAATAGGTCTTCCACAAGAAATCTGCATAGATAGAAAAAAAACTGGATCTTTTGTTTTCCGAGGCAGCTCCTTGCAACGTTTGTAAACTAGATGTAAACTCTAGGCATATACAGTGCTAACACTTGAAGCTCAGGTGAGCATGGAGTTATAACAGTATTAATACTACAATGCTGTTTGTACTGTTCTAGTGCTAGTTTAATAGGCAATAGGACTAAAGGGTCCGTCTAACTTAATAGTTACTTTTACTGTGCTTCAATTTTCAAAGAATAGTGAGGAAAAAATTCCAAACTTCGCCTGAAATTGAAACCACGTTTTCTTGATTACCAGGCGAGCGTACTGACCACTACATTTAATCTCATTGTACGTGGCGGTAGAATAAGTCAGCCACGGAAAAAGCACCGTGCCCATGCTAGTAATTATGCTGTATTATGCCGTGAAAATTTGGCCTTAGCTTTATTAGAGACCTTTCAGTCTTGTGAAGAGAGGATCAGTTATAGTACTTGCTTCATAGATGTTGTACAATACTCTACTCACAGGTTCAAATCCTCGAAAGCTCTGATTCAACACCCTGAGGCTTTCAGCAGGCATCTGATGAACTTCTTGAGTAATCTTTCATTATTAACGGTTACAAAGAGGGGAAGAATTATCTCAAAGATGAGAAAGAGCAAAAATAGCAGACGATTAAAATGGTATCACAAATAGGTAACCTGTACTCATATCAACAGATACATATAGGCATTGATCGTATTGAACGGCAGTTATTAACAATTATTACATATTAAACATACATTGTACAGACCCAAAGCAAGTACCAAACCTATTATTATGTTAAGGTGGTCTCTTCTTGATCCCTTGTGTGCCGCGTCCAGGCAATTTTTAGTCCTATATCCTATAAAGGATTTTAGAGATAAACTTTTTCCATGCATTCATTTTACATTTTTTCACGTCCAGCTTCGCCAGACGATTAAAATGGCATCACAAATAGGTAACCTGTACTCATATCAACAGATACATATAGGCATTGATCGTATTGAACGACAGTTATCAACAATTATTACATATTAAACATACATTGTACAGACCAAAAGAGAGGTCAATAAAACAGTCCTGTACTTTGTGCCAAAGCAAGTACCAAACTAAAAGCAAAGTATCGTTAAATATTACGTTCAATTAATAATCCAGATAATTTTTTTCTACTCTTAACAACAAAACGTTACGAAATAATCTTTTCTTATTCGCAAGACAACATAATATCTACAAAGTATTTTAACAAATTGAACTCAACTTTCCCAGCGATATTTTCATTTGGTAATGTTTATTATCGTGAGCAAGAGAGCCAAGGTTCCGTGGGTCATGTACATAAACCACATGGTATAATAATTAATTACTATGTAGTACTCACATGTCGAAATTGATAAATAGACTAATCAATAATGTTATTAATGAAAGAGCTGTCAAAAATATGATTTGGTTGACACATATGAATGAGAGGGGATGTCTATTTTTGTACAAAGTTACTCGTATAATGTTGGAACTTTCAACAGTGGTAGGTTTCTATGCAATACTCCAAAGTTTTCAATAGGCATGAGTAATCTTTCATTATTAACGGTTACAAAGAGGGGAAGAATTATCTCAAAGATGAGAAAGAGCAAAAATAGCAGACGATTAAAATGGCATCACAAATAGGTAACCTGTACTCATATCAACAGATACATATAGGCATTGATCGTATTGAACGACAGTTATTAACAATTATTACATATTAAACACACATTGTACAGACCCACAGAGAGGTCAATAAAACAGTCCTGTACTTTGTGCCAAAGCAAGTACCAAACTAAAAGCAAAGTATCGTTAAATATTACGTTCAATTAATAATCCAGATAATTTTTTTCTACTCTTAACAACAAAACGTTACGAAATAATCTGTTTCTTATTCGCAAGACAACATAATATCTACAAAGTATTTTAACAAATTGAACTCAACTTTCCCAGCGATATTTTCATTTGGTAATGTTTATTATCGTGAGCAAGAGAGCCAAGGTTCCGTGGGTCATGTACATAAACCACATGGTATAATAAATATGTCATATGTTGTATTATAACTACAAGGTGTCTGTAAACCAAACGCCATCAGTGGGTCATAAATTTGAAAAAAGATCTTAATCTGGTCTTGGACAACCTAATTATTATGAAAGTGATTGACTGCCGTCCAGGGACTGATTTCAAAAAATATCGCCCCCACATAACCCGTTAGCAATACTTCCAGTTATCCATTGTACCTAGGGTCATAAATTTGAAAAAAGATCTTAATCTGGTCTTGGACAACCTAATTATTATGAAAGTGATTGACTGCCGTCCAGGGACTGATTTTAAAAAATATCGCCCCCACATAACCCGTTAGCAATTGTGCTGCTAAAATTTATTAATTTTGAGAACGAACTTGGCAAAAATCTATATCAAAATTTCACAACAACATAGTAAATAAATACTGAACAAAATCACTAATCTATTTAGCAGCCCACTAATCTGATCTTCAAAAATTTGAGCTTATTTGCTGACCATCATCCGTGATAGCTCATAGCTTTCAGTAGTGTTCAAAGTGTGGGTGGATTCTACAAATCACAATTTGTGGAATCCCATCGTGTAAGGTGGAGTTCTACATACCCGTGGTTAATTCCTTTGTACTTTTAAGATTGTTAAGAAAATTTGGAAAATTCGGGGGCCCAAAGATAGCTTTCAGTAGTGTTCAAAGTGTGGGTGGATTCTACAAATCACAATTTGTGGAATCCCATCGTGTAAGGTGGAGTTCTACCTACCCGTGGTAAATTCCTTTGTACTTTTACGATTGTTAAGAAAATTTGGAAAATTCGGGGCCCCAAAAGTACGGTACACGATTTTTACCAAGTTCTTGTTCTAGACTAATCTAGACAGGTCAAATTGGCACCGAGTATCAACCATAAGGTTCAATTACTTTCCGTACACACTGTATTAAAAATACGACACAAGAATAAATTATGTAAACGGCCTCATTACCTAGACCTAAACTATATTAAGGATGCTCCATTCTATTATTATACATGAAAACCTTAATAATTAGGATGGATTTTTTCTACAAAAAGAATGGTCCCCGCGATTATCACCATCTGTACAATTTCTCCATGCATGCGTCATTCAAGGTTATGCAGAAGTTACTCATCTGATTCGGGGCCAGTCTCTTTCCAAATAAGGAAGTCCTCAGCTACACAGCTACTAACGATTGACAGGTATACCTTCTTATTAAGGTTACATCTACCAAATACAAAATACACACTTGGAGACCTTTTCAGTCCTGCTTATCTAGGTTTGTGTATTGTCCTTGCAAATTGCTCGTTCCATTCAAGATCTGAAAGTTATTTTCTATTGTAATCTTTCATGCAAAATCAATCAATGCTTTTAAAAATTGCAAGTTATGAGCGGAGGTAAATGTATACCTTTCTATTTATGTATATAACCAATATAAAGTTATTTTCTATTGTAATCTTTCATGCAAAATCAATCAATGCTTTTAAAAATTGTAAGTTATGAGCGGAGGTAAAAAGTTATTTTCTATTGTAATCTTTCATGCAAAATCAATCAATGCTTTTAAAAATTGTAAGTTATGAGCGGAGGTAAATGTATACCTTGCTATTTATGTATATTGAAACTTATAACCAATACCTTAAAACCAATATCGCGGAGGTAAATGTATACCTTTCTATTTATGTATATTGAAACTTATAACCAATACCTTAAAACCAATATTTTGAAACAACCGGTGCTACATTGACTGTTGAGATAAAGGGACTATCTCTTCTACTTTAACAGTCTAAAAAACTTGTAAAACTTGTACCTCTCAACATTTTGGAAGAGCATGTCAACCACAAACCCACAATATCCTTGTGGTAAAATTGTCTCTAAGCCCATTTTCATCTTGGTAAGGTGTTTCCAATAGCATTCTGAAGTACGGACTATCTCTTCTACTTTAACAGTCTAAAAAACTTGTAAAACTTGTACCTCTCAACATTTTGGAAGAGCATGTCAACCACAAACCCAATATCCTTGTGGTAAAATTGTCTCTAAGCCCATTTTCATCTTGAAAAGGTGTTTCCAATAGCATTCTGAAGTACCCTACGTCTTGAGTTATGTCAACCACAAACCCAATATCCTTGTGGTAAAATTGTCTCTAAGCCCATTTTCATCTTGAAAAGGTGTTTCCAATAGCATTCTGAATTATCCTACGGCCCAGCTTGTTTTCTTTTCTTCTCCTTATTCTTGTTCTAAGTTTAGATGCTTCAACAAATGGCGAATTAGGTGGCTGAAGATGAAGGTAGATCAGGTGATTGAAAAATTAAGGAATAGGTATTCGAATAATGCGCCTTTTCCGACTTGTGTCAGAAATATTGCTGTATTCATTCTTTGTGTTATTAAAATCAGATAAAAATAATAATATTTTCATCAAGACAATTTCAATTCGAAGGTTTCAAATTGGTGAGCTTTCGATACCACTCAGGGCATCATCGTCAGACCAAGATAGATGTTGACATTGTTGACTCTATCTTTGTGTTATGCCAAAGGTGTGTCTCAGCAATTTATAGATATTTTTTCTTAATTTACGATTATTTTACTATTATATCTAATGGATTTCTCGAATTTGTTTTCAGGTGCTATACTTGGAAGGGCCATCGTTAATCCACTACCCATGTTAGGGGCATGCTGGTTCAAACAACGGTATGGAGTCTCGGATTGGGCTCGACTACATAGTAGAAAATCCAGACTACACCACCAAACTAGCTGCAGGTAAGAATCTGTACTCCTAGACTCTAGGGGAGGAAGAATGGTCCAGACGCCATGGTAAAATGAATGACTCAGAAACAGTTCTGACTAACCCTAATGTCCCTAGATAAGAGAGAAGAGAATAGAATTTAGTGATTTTTAAGAAACGAGCCTAGGGGAGGAAGAATGGTCCAGACGCCATGGTAAAATGAATGACTCTGAGTCAGTTCTGACTAACCCTAATGTCCCTAGATCACCACCAAACTAGCTGCAGGTAAGAATCTGTACTCCTAGACTCTAGGGGAGGAAGAATGGTCCAGACGCCATGGTAAAATGAATGACCCAGAAACAGTTCTGACTAACCCTAATGTCCCTAGATAAGAGAGAAGAGAATAGAATTTAGTGATTTTTAAGAAACGAGGAATTAAAGTTAAGAACAAATGTTACCAATGATTGAGTTAGTCCAAATCAAAGTTCCTACTATTTGAAAGCTACCCCAGGGGCAAGTTTGAAAATCTCAACATTCTGGATTAGCCGATCTACATCGCTAGGTACATTCAAACGGAGTGCTAGATTCCTAGAACTCCGCACGTAAAGCTAGCAGGTAGGGCTAGAAAGCCCTTTTTCAATTTCCAACAGCAAAAAAATCAGAAAACTATTTGCTGCTGAAATTTTGACAGTAATTATGTACAGAGAAATTGCCTACATTAGAAAACAAAGAAATTAATTCGAGTTATTGGAATGCAAAGGTGCACGAAAAGGCCAAACCGTAAGACGAGCATTGGTATTTCTGATTCCACTCTAACCTATGAGAAATGTATTTAACCCGAAGCTTAAGGAAGTCTATTATTTAGAAAAAAAATGTATATTATTATTGAGTAGGTAAGTAGGTAGAGATACCGAACACCAGGGGCCTGAGAACAAAGGAGTATCTTGGATACTAGCCATTGAAAGGGGACGAGCATTGGTATTTCTGATTCCACTCTAACCTATGAGAAATGTATTTAACCCGAAGCTTAAGGAAGTCTATTATTTAGAAAAAAATATGTATATTATTATTGAGTAGGTAAGTAGGTAGAGATACCGAACACCAGGGGCCTGAGAACAAAGGAGTATCTTGAATACTAGCCATTGAAAGGGAAAACTCAGTTTTAGTGGAGGTGTCAGTCCCATGTTGTGGGTTGACTCACCTTATTGTAACATTCCACTTCATCCCAACTTATTCAGAAGTACCTAGATATTGGCAGTGTTATTTCGAGGGTAGCTTTTTTCTCGAGACTTGTAGTCCCATGTTGTGGGTTGACTCACCTTATTGTAACATTCCACTTCATCCCAACTTATTCAGAAGTACCTAGATATTGGCAGTGTTATTACGAGGGTAGCTTTTTTCTCGAGACTTGTGTAAATTTTATAAGTTCATGAACCAAATAAGAGCAAGGTGCTTTTGTTGTGTACCTAGCTGATGTAAAAGCTTAGAATAAACTGTATTTTTCAATAAATTTTCGACTACCCCATTTGTTAAGTCCCTGGTTTATTTTATTCATTTATCTATTTAATTCACCAATTTTTGTCAATTTGTCAAATAAACTATCCTCTTATTGAATACCACTCATTTTTTAATAATTATTTCGAGTCAATCTTACTTTGAATTTCTCATTGAACATTCCGCTTCTTACATCATTTTTCAGTCATTTACTACTTTAGCAATATGAGCATTAGTGCTAAATACTCAATACACACTCATATTTTATCGTTCAATTTATTAAAAGCTTAAAACATCACCCATAATCCGATTCCTCTTTTTCATTAGGAATTTTAAATTATGTTTCTACTTACACCTAGTTGTATGTTTTGCGAGGATTACAGATGTTTTTAATTTTGAGAAATTTTAAAAATAGAATAATCATATTTTGCTGTTTAGCTATTAGCTTAATATCTGCATTCCGTTAGGATCCAAAGCAAATTCCTCCTTTTCAATCACTAGTGGCCATCGGGACCAAGGCAGGTAGAGTGCAATGAGTAACTGCAAACATAAATATGTATATGATCTGTTCAGAGATCTTGTTTGTGTGTTTAACACTCACACACAGTCGTAATAAATCAACCCATTCAATAGGTCTTCCACAAGAAATCTGCATAGATAGAAAAAAACTGGATCTTTTGTTTTCCGAGGCAGCTCCTTGCAACGTTTGTAAACTAGGTGTAAACTCTAGGCATATACAGTGCTAACACTTGAAGCTCAGGTGAGCATGGAGAAACTAGTTATAACAGTATTAATACAGTGCTGTTTGTACTGTTCTAGTGCTAGTTTAATAGGCAATAGGACTAAAGGGTCCGTTTAACTTAATAGTTACTTTTACTGTGCTTCAATTTTCAAAAAATAGTGAGGAAAATATTCCAAACTTCGCCTGAAATTGAAACCACGTTTTCCTGATTACCAGGCGAGCGTACTGACCACTACCTTACCGAGGCAGGTCTTCTTAGTTTGGATTAAACTGGGGGTTCGACTGTGACAAAAGATAGTAATTTGGTAATCTCATATCTCAAACTCTTTTTCCCGCTCCATATCTATGAAGTACGAAAACGTAGAGGGAGTTTTGTCACATCCACTAATAGTAACGTAGTAGTAGGCTTCTTGTTACCAATTTATGTATTTCAAAACCACGCATGCTCGGTGGACGGTGATTGCTAAATACAGAAACGCATGCTTCTTGCAACGTGTGGCTCAGAAACTCCATAATGAAAAACAAAGAAGTAGGTATATCTCGGACTTTATTATTTGCGAAAACAATGCAATCGTTTTTAGAAATCAGTTCAATGCGAAGTGTTGAAAAATGTACAACCTTAACCAATTGGTAATTTGAACAAAAGCACACATAATGAATTAAAAGAATACCTAGTTACCTATTGGAAGTGGAGTACCTAGTTACCTATTGGAAGATAGAGGCTTCTTAAGTTCTACCATTTAAGTAAACCTAAAGATAGCTGAAATTTTCTACACACCTTATTGAGATCTTGAATTATTTATTAAAAACATCATTGCTGAGATCATTCAATGATGTTTGCCAAAGAGATACACTGTACAAATTCAAAGTTACCAGTACTTGCTGCTTCATAGATGTTGTACAATACTCTACTCACAGGTTCAAATCCTCGAAAGCTCTGATTCAACACCCTGAAGCTTTCAGCAGGCATCTGATGAACTTCTAGAGATCTTGAATTATTTATTAAAAACATCATTGCTGAGATCATTCAATGATGTTTGCCAAAGAGATACACTGTACAAATTCAAAGTTATTTGATAAAATTAGATTTTATGTGGAACTTGAATAGGTGATTAAGAATTAATTCACGAATAAGGAATTTTATTGAATTCAGTCTTTCCTACATTCTTACACTACACATTTTGTATTCATATTGCTATCTGTGGTAATCCTCTTCTCAGCTGTCAATTTTACTATCTACAAGTCTTTCCTACATTCTTACACTACACATTTTGTATTCATATTGCTATCTGTGGTAATCCTCTTCTCAGCTGTCAATTTTACTATCTATTTTCCTTCTATCGAGCACATTATATCAGGTACCTTCAGAAAAGGCCAAACAGGTTTTCTTTCATGCTTTATTACTATGAACGAAAGTTAAATTTTGTTTCTTTGTCATAGTTTGAGAGCTTGGGACCAAAGAGCTCAACCAAACACATAAGTCAATAAGTTCCACCTTACACCTATGTCCTGTGGGTTACCTAACTCATAAATTTCTGAATTTCACTCTCATTTTTATGCCTCCATCCAATGCCCGAATACATGTAGGTCCACGAGAATACAAACTTCTTTGTAATCGCAATGTTTTGTGATCTGCATTGTACGAATTAGGTAGGTTAGGTACTGATTTTCTCTAATCACGATCGAATAAACTACGGGCTAAAAAATTCCTGGAGGGACGGGCCCAGCTTGTTTTCTTTTCTTCTCCTTATTCTTGTTCTAAGTTTAGATGCTTCAACAAATGGCGAATTAGGTGGCTGAAGACTTGAAGGTAGATCAGGTGATTGAAAAATTAGGGAATAGGTATTCGAATAATGCGCCTTTTCAGACTTGTGTCAGAAATATTGCTGTATTCATTCTTTGTGTTATTAAAATCAGATAAAAATAATAATATTTTCATCAAGACAATTTCAATTCGAAGGTTTCAAATTGGTGAGCTTTCGATACCACTCAGGGCAACATCGTCAGACCAAGATAGATGTTGACATTGTTGACTCTATCTTTGTGTTATGCCAAAGGTGTGTCTCAGCAATTTATAGATATTTTTTCTTAATTTACGATTATTTTACTATTATATCTAATGGATTTCTCGAATTTGTTTTCAGGTGCTATACTTGGAAGGGCCATCGTTAATCCACTACCCATGTTAGGGGCATGCTGGTTCAAACAACGGTATGGAGTCTCGGATTGGGCTCGACTACATAGTAGAAAATCCAGACTACACCACCAAACTAGCTGCAGGTAAGAATCTGTACTCCTAGACTCTAGGGGAGGAAGAATGGTCCAGACGCCATGGTAAAATGAATGACTCTGAGTCAGTTCTGACTAACCCTAATGTCCCTAGATAAGAGAGAAGAGAATAGAATTTAGTGATTTTTAAGAAACGAGGAATTAAAGTTAAGAACAAATGTTACCAATGATTGAGTTAGTCCAAATCAAAGTTCCTACTATTTGAAAGCAAAAAAAAAAAAAAAACATGGACCGTTGTGGTGTGGTAGTAGGTACTAATAATTATGCTTTCATATGTTTGTGTCCACCTTCTTCGATTCCTCAAACTTTCGGTTGCTCCAAAGAGAGATTGGCTAGAGAAGCAAATGATGTTTTTGATCTCTTGTAAAGAAAAGACATAGGTAAGTATTTTTTCTTGCAAGCAAAGTATCTGGCTAGAGAAGCAAATGATGTTTTTGATCTCTTGTAAAGAAAAGACATAGGTAAGTATTTTTTCTTGCAAGCAAAGTATCTGGAAAAAAACAACAGTAAATTGACGGTATGATTATGATGAATAGAAAACAAAATGGACTAAGAAATGTCTGAAGAAAATTTTCTTCACTATGTCTTTCACTCGTTTTTTTAATGATCAGGAGTCGTCCTGTTACATCCCGGATTCTTTCTGATTGAGAATTCTTGATACTGAAATTATTTCCAATAAAATGTTGGTTATAGACAAGGAAGTTGAATCTCTAACTTCCGAAAATCCCATTCTAACAAGGATTGAAGAGCTATTTGTTGCCTAACTTTCTTGGCCAATTCTGTAACTGTACTGCTAATAATAACATATGAATTAATTACATTGAAGAGCTATTTGTTGCCTAACTTTCTTGGCCAATTCTGTAACTGTACTGCTAATAATAACATATGAATTAATTACTATGTAGTACTCACATGTCGAAATTGATAAATAGACTAATCAATAATGTTATTAATGAAAGAGCTGTCAAAAATATGATTTGGTTGACACATATGAATGAGAGGGGATGTCTATTTTTGTACAAAGTTACTCGTATAATGTTGGAACTTTCAACAGTGGTAGGTTTCTATGCAATACTCCAAAGTTTTCAATAGGCATGAGTAATCTTTCATTATTAACGGTTACAAAGAGGGGAAGAATTATCTCAAAGATGAGAAAGAGCAAAAATAGCAGACGATTAAAATGGCATCACAAATAGGTAACCTGTACTCATATCAACAGATACATATAGGCATTGATCGTATTGAACGGCAGTTATTAACAATTATTACATATTAAACATACATTGTACAGACCCAAAGCAAGTACCAAACTGTGCCAAAGCAAGTACCAAACTAAAAGCAAAGTATCGTTAAATATTACGTTCAATTAATAATCCAGATAATTTTTTTCTACTCTTAACAACAAAACGTTACGAAATAATCTGTTTCTTATTCGCAAGACAACATAATATCTACAAAGTATTTTAACAAATTGAACTCAACTTTCCCAGCGATATTTTCATTTGGTAATGTTTATTATCGTGAGCAAGAGAGCCAAGGTTCCGTGGGTCATGTACATAAACCACATGGTATAATAAATATGTCATATGTTGTATTATAACTACAAGGTGTCTGTAAACCAAACGCCATCAGTGGGTCATAAATTTGAAAAAAGATCTTAATCTGGTCTTGGACAACCTAATTATTATGAAAGTGATTGACTGCCGTCCAGGGACTGATTTCAAAAAATATCGCCCCCACATAACCCGTTAGCAATACCTCCAGTTATCCATTGTACCTACTGCTAAAATTTATTAATTTTGAGAACGAACTTGGCAAAAATCTATATCAAAATTTCACAACAACATAGTAAATAAATACTGAACAAAATCACTAATCTATTTAGCAGCCCACTAATCTGATCTTCAAAAATTTGAGCTTATTTGCTGACCATCATCCGTGATAGCTCATAGCTTTCAGTAGTGTTCAAAGTGTGGGTGGATTCTACAAATCACAATTTGTGGAATCCCATCGTGTAAGGTGGAGTTCTACATACCCGTGGTTAATTCCTTTGTACTTTTAAGATTGTTAAGAAAATTTGGAAAATTCGGGGGCCCAAAGACAGATCAAATTGGCACCGAGTATCAACCATAAGGTTCAATTACTTTCCGTACACACTGTATTAAAAATACGACACAAGAATAAATTATGTAAACGGCCTCATTACCTAAACTATATTAAGGATGCTCCATTCTATTATTATACATGAAAACCTTAATAATTAGGATGGATTTTTTCTACAAAAAGAATGGTCCCCGCGATTATCACCATCTGTACAATTTCTCCATGCATGCGTCATTCAAGGTTATGCAGAAGTTACTCATCTGATTCGGGGCCAGTCTCTTTCCAAATAAGGAAGTCCTCAGCTACACAGCTACTAACGATTGACAGGTATACCTTCTTATTAAGGTTACATCTACCAAATACAAAATACACACTTGGAGACCTTTTCAGTCCTGCTTATCTAGGTTTGTGTATTGTCTTGTCTATTAGTTCTAGGCGATACAGGGGTTTTGCGAAGGAAAAACTTTCCGACGCTGTATCTAACGTTGGAAAGTGTTGTCAGATATAGCTTGGTCTATCTGAATCGTATAATCGAAGAAATAGAAATGAAAATAGGACAGCGAAAAATAAATAGCTTGTATTTAGGGGTCATTTTTTAAAGAATCTTGAAAAAGTTAGGTAGATGTTAAAAAAAAACTTCAGCATTTACAACATTGCCTCGAAGGGAGTTCAACTTTGGCTTAGAGAGGTCAATAATGGAAATCACCAAATTATAATCAACATTATTCATAAATTTCATTTTAATCCCTGAAAAATTAGGCAGAATGTTAATCCCTTGTGATACTCCTGCAGGTGTTGAAATGGTGTATTGTCTTGTCTATTAGTTCTAGGCGATACAGGGGTTTTGCGAAGGAAAAACTTTCCGACGCTGTATCTAACGTTGGAAAGTGTAGTCAGATATAGCTTGGTCTATCTGAATCGTATAATCGAAGAAATAGAAATGAAAATAGGACAGCGAAAAATAAATAAATAGCTTGTATTTAGGGGTCATTTTTTAAAGAATCTTGAAAAAGTTAGGTAGATGTTAAAAAAAAACTTCAGCATTTACAACATTGCCTCGAAGGGAGTTCAACTTTGGCTTAGAGAGGTCAATAATGGAAATCACCAAATTATAATCAACATGATTCATAAATTTCATTTTAATCCCTGAAAAATTAGGCAGAATGTTAATCCCTTGTGGCTTACTCCTGCAGGTGTTGAAATCGGCAATAAGAGGACGCAATTTTAGAATCACCACCATTTGATAGTATTGTCACATTTGTGATATCACTTCTTGTTTTCAATATTCACAAACCATATTGTCTATTTCTTTCAAACGGACATTAAACCGAAGAGGTTAACGGTTTTGTAACATCTCATATGAGCACAAGGTACAAGGTACCTATCCGTGGCTCCATCAATCTACATTATCAAGGGCACCAGACTTTTTTCAAGAGCCTTCTCTTTGACTTTCAGAGTAATAAATATTTGCAATTATCAAGTTCACACTCGGGTAAACTTTAAAAGAACTTTCCATTGCATTGGTGAAATGGAAATGTCTGTTTTCTTAATTCTATTACCTATGAAGTACGTACAGATGTACGAGTCCCAATAGTACTTCTCTATGACCTATGAAAGTATAGATACGTACGTCAGTTGCATAATCCATAATTCAATTTGTATTAGGTACCCGTAATAGTGTCTGTGTTCTTAATTCTATTACCTATGAAGTACGTACAGATGTACGAGTCCCAATAGTACTTCTCTATGACCTATGAAAGTATAGATACGTACGCCTAAGTGGGTATTATTAATTGAAGTCGACAAGATGGTGAGTCAAATAGGACAAAGTAGAAGACCACAGAAAGTAAGCAGTGAGCGAGTCATGTGTACACTAGTGAAGAAGAATAACCAATAACCAATCACGAAATTGACAAGTTTTATGACGCTAACGTAATTGAAATCAAATGAACCTTCTTCAAAATCTCACCAAATCTGCCATTTGTTATTCACCTCACGACAAATGGAAACCAGAGGCAGGGGACCTTCCTACCTTGATATGGGAACATTTCTGGGATCTGCGAGCACTTACTTATTTGTAGTTCGTATCTGTGGTGAGCTGATGAGGACTTAAAAGTCTAAAAGAGCTATACTTGTGTAACTCCTCTGAGGTAACTCCCTCCGATAAGACAGGACCGAAAAATTTTCCTCACGTATTTTATGTAAATTTTGAGGGTCTGGGGTCTGCAAAAAAGAGGATCAGTTATAGTACTTGCTTCATAGATGTTGTACAATACTCTAATACTCACAGGTTCAAATCCTCGAAAGCTCTGATTCAACACCCTGAGGCTTTCAGCAGGCATCTGATGAACTTCTTGTTCTGATGACTTGCGATCTAAAACTTATCACTCTGATAGTAACTTTGGTTCTGGAGATAATTTTCTCATGCTGGTGATGAAATTTTAGCCTGTCTTGTAACAAATGTAATTGATATCTTCGAGTCCACAATGTGAATATGATTAAAGAATCCGATATTACCGATGTATCATTATTGTTGGATTCTTTTCCTGTCTTTGTATAACCCTTATTTGTCCTAATGAGCTAAAGATAGCAAGTTTTATGCCTCGTTCCAACGCTTCCTGAAGTGTCTGTCTTTCTGATGATAGACCGATGTATCATTATTGTTGGATTCTTTTCCTGTCTTTGTATAACCCTTATTTGTCCTAATGAGCTAAAGATAGCAAGTTTTATGCCGCGTTCCAACGCTTCCTGAAGTGTCTGTCTTTCTGATGATAGTTTTTAGCCCGTCCTTCCTTTATTATAACGACAGTAATAAAAAAAAGGTATAGTGGACGGGCTATTGTATTCGCTTTGGTGTCGTCTGTCTGTCCCCATAGAAGGACTTATCCAAACCTGGTCGACCTGTATATTAAATTAAAGGTCTTTTTACCAGGAACAAGAAAGCAGGGTGTCTACCAAAATGGAAAAATAAAATTCCCTGACTTTTCCCGGTTTTCCAGTCCAATTTTTCAAAATTTCCAGTCTACTTTTCCAAGATTTTCTAACCTATTCCCACTGCGCCGCAGCCCAAATGGAAACCAGAGGCAGGGGACCTTCCTACCTTGATATGGGAACATTTCTGGGATCTGCGAGCACTTACTTATTTGTAGTTCGTAGCTGTGGTGAGCTGATGAGGACTTAAAAGTCTAAAAGAGCTATACTTGTGTACCTCTGAGGTAACTCCCTCCGATAAGACAGGACCGAAAAATTTTCCTCACGTATTTTATATAAATTTTGAGGGTCTGCAATGTCTGTTTCTGGTGTTCAAATGGAAACCAGAGGCAGGGGACCTTCCTACCTTGATATGGGAACATTTCTGGGATCTGCGAGCACTACTTATTTGTAGTTCGTAGCTGTACTGCTGTAGTCTTGAGTCAAACCTTGGGTGTGGGGATTCGGGGATTAAGGCAAATTTTTGGTCAATTCTTCCTGGTAGTACCTTCGATGTTTCTTGACCATGTCCACCTGCATTTTGCTACTATTTATTATTTTTGTGATTGACTTTCACGCTTAACCTTCTCCTTTCACTTACTTGTAATGAAGGTTTTGCACAGCCCAAAATTTTGAAAACCCACGGTTTCGCAACAAATTAAAATAAACAAGGGTATTCCTACGTAAGTTTCAATCTCATTTATAAATAACAAGAAAACCGATCAAAAATTCCATTACATACCTACCTATACCGTTATTTACTATCAATTAAAATGGCAACACAAAGTAATTATTTGTTTTCGCTTTTGAAAGTTGCATAATCCATAATTCAATTTGTATTAGGTACCCGTAATAGTGTCTGTGTTCTTAATTCTATTACCTATGAAGTACGTACAGATATACGAGTCCCAATAGTACTTCTCTATGACCTATGAAAGTACAGATACGTACGTTTAAGTGGGTATTATTAATTGAAGTCGACGAGATGGTGAGTCAAATAGGACAAAGTAGAAGACCACAGAAAGTAAGCAGTGAGCGAGTCATGTGTACACTAGTGAAGAAGAATTACCAATAACCAATCACGAAATTGACAAGTTTGTACGTTTAAGTGGGTATTATTAATTGAAGTCGACGAGATGGTGAGTCAAATAGGACAAAGTAGAAGACCACAGAAAGTAAGCAGTGAGCGAGTCATGTGTACACTAGTGAAGAAGAATTACCAATAACCAATCACGAAATTGACAAGTTTTATGACGCTAACGTAATTGAAATCAAATGAACCTTCTTCAAAATATCACCAAATCTGCCATTTGTTATTCACCTCACGAATTTCCAACAAAGCTGCGGTTATACGTCACTTAACTACTGGAATTTCGTTTATAAATAACGTTTAACATTACAATAGTTTTATCAACATTCATTTGTGCATTCTCGCGAGCAATGACTTGGTGTAGATTGGGCGGTCTACAAATCTAACCAATTCGTCATTCAAAGAACCAATAGTCCAATAGATTTGTCATGAATGGATTTTGACGTAATCTCTACTCATGTGCGTCCTTACAGCAGAATCACAAGTGCAACAACCTTGAAAGCAGCATTCTCACTTGGATCGCACACTTAGATCGATCTAAATAATATTGGTCATACTTCATACTTCAAGTGATGATATTTGAAGAGATTAGAAAAACATTCAAATGGCGGGAGTGCATTTTCAGAATGTTTGAAATGGCTGACATTATGATGCACAAATTGATGATCCATCAAAATACCTAATACGAATACACCTTGATCTTTATTTATTTGGTATATGATATGACAAACAGTTACCTTGATAACTTCATAGTAATCATAGAATCATAGTTTTGAAACTTTGACCAATGATGTCTTCAAGATATTATGCTTCTTACATGAACGGACATCATTAGGGTATTTAAAAATGAAATGTTTCCAAGAATAATCTCGGAACTAATCATCTGTAGAAGAAAATACCTACCTACTTTATGCACCCCAATTTTTACATTTAATAATTCTCTCCCCTTTTTGTTAATATGTTTGAAATGGCTGACATTATGATGCACAAATTGATGATCCATCAAAATACCTAATACGAATACACCTTGATCTTTATTTATTTGGCATATGATATGACAAACAGTTACCTTGATAACTTCATAGTAATCATAGTTTTGAAACATTGACCAATGATGTCTTTAAGATCTGCTACTTTTAAGAAATTGGACATCATATTTAAAAAGTAAAAATTAAATGTTTCCGAAAATAATCTCAGAACCAACCATCTGTAGAAACAAATACCTACCTACTTCAAACACCCCAATTTTTAGATCCAATTCATTCCCCTTTTTGTTAAATGGTTAAGCTTCCTGAGCAGATTCTGTATCACCTCTTAAATTAACTCTTAACTATCATTGTCATACAGGAGAGCTATTTTGGTATCCGCATTTGTTCATAATTTATAATTCTTGTAGGAAATGCTCTCGTGTTATTAATGTGTTATTCTCCTGGGGGCATTGGATCATTTAATTTAAAATGTTCGAAATTTAAGGTTGAGTTATAAAATGTGGATTTCCACTGTAGAACATAATCTGTGTAATATTTTTAGGAAGGAAAAGAAAGTGAGGGGATTATTGCAATCCTATATTGAAATTCGTATAACGAGTGATGCATCCTGTCTGATAGGTGATGCTCAAATACATATTCATAAAATTAAACAATGAGCAAACAGTGTATGTGTTACACTACTGGGTACAACAAAAACCTCATACTGATGACAATATCGGCAGCGAAGGTCCCTGATCGAATTCAGTCGAAGATCTTTAAACCTGTCTGTCAAGAAGAGGAAAATTTTACTGTATTTCTTTTCTCTCCTGTTACATTCTTTTTCAGTCCAATTAAAGTTTTTTTAGCCTAATTTGCTGCCAAAAGGCTCGAGGAATGAGCACGCCGACAATATCGGCAGCGAAGGTCCCTGATCGAATTCAGTCGAAGATCTTTAAACCTGTCTGTCAAGAAGAGGAAAATTTTACTGTATTTTTTTTCTCTCCCGTTACCTTCTTTTTCAGTCCAATTAAAGTTTTTTCAGCCTAATTTGCTGCCAAAAGGCTCGAGGAACGGGCACGCCAATATTCGTCCTAATTCTCACAATATTTCCAAGTCTGGTCCATGTAACCACAGTACAAAAAGTCAAATGACCTCTCATAATGGCAACTTATAACCCTCATTATTTTATTATTTATACTAGCCTCATATCAAGCATGTTAACATGAAAGATGCAAAGTAAATTTCGATTTTTTCGCCCAATACCATTTATAATATACTTAGAGCGATGATATTTTATTTACGTTTGTTTGAAAAAATGTATGTCAGATTTTATAATGATAGTTCACAATTTATGATTGAAGCTCTTAGCCCATCGCACATTGATTCAGTGAAGTATGTAGGGGGTGTATGAATGATTTTGTTTAGTTAGTCTGTGCCTACTCACAAGTAGAATCTTGAAAAGAGCAATACTCTCGTCTCTAAAAAAAATAAAAAAATAAAAATAAAAATACATTTTAGATTATAGGGATTGTAGGATAAGAAATCTCGATTTTGACCCCGCCGAGAATTGAACTCAGGACTTTAGAGTTTGTACGCCCTGTGTGATATTCACTCAGCCACAAAGGTTCCTTTTTTTACTATGATCATAAATACTCACCAATAAAATTCCAAATTTGTAGAAAAAGTCTAGAGATATCTAGAACTAAAAGGGGTTTATTCTGATTCCATTTTGAAGGCATAAAACCTCAATTTCATATAAATTATTGTAACAAATAAAATCGTTCCTTCCATCTGTTCTTACAACATCTATCTGATCTAACACCTTCCATCTGTTCTTACAACATCTATCTGATCTAACACCTTCCATCTGTTCTTACAGCATCTATCTGATCTAACACCTTCCATCTGTTCTTACAACATCTATCTGATCTAACACCTTCCATCTGTTCTTACAATATCTATCTGATCTAACACCTATCTGTTCTTACAACATCTATCTGATCTAACACCTTCCATCTGTTCTTACAGCATCTATCTGATCTAACACCTTCCATCTGTTCTTACAGCATCATTCTCATGTTGCTACTGGGAGTTGCACATTAGGTTCTTGTATATATTATGATGCCAATATTTTACCTCCGAGCTATTGGGACTGACATTTCATTTAGTATAAACTTAGTAAAGTGCCATCCACTCCTATTAACAAGAGAATCTATATTAGAATACGAACCACCCAGAGAAAAAGTAATTTGTTGGGAGTTCCAATGAACTTATCTTTAGATTTCACAATGAGATTCTAAGTTCCAACCTTTTTATTGCAAAACATCACTGCAAAGATAAACTATCCTCAAAATCGTGCCGAATCGCGTGAACCTTTGATTCATTGGTCTCTTATTTATGTCTTTATTTGACGGTGGTGGTGCTAACTAAGCCTAACTTACCCATGCTAGTGTTTATGGTGTGCTGATACTTCAAGGTGAGAAAAAGTACAACTTTTTGCCATGCCAAGATTTATCGCCTTAATGTTGTGACCAAGCCTATTCTTTTTATCTATCCCCTTTAACTTCCGAGAATCTTGTGACATTATGATGTTTTGATCAAATTTGGTAATCTTCTAGGACTTCTAGGAATTTCCGGTTCAATGTTGTGACCAAGCCTATTCTTTTTATCTATCCCCTTTAACTTCCGAGAATCTTGTGACATTATGATGTTTTGATCAAATTTGGTATTCTTCTAGGACTTCTAGGAATTTCCGGTTTGTGACCAATAGACCTGAAAATTTAATGATTGACTGTTGTCTTCAACAAACGATTACTCATTCTCATTTTCTCATCTTAGAGCTTTTCAAGTTAAAAACTATCTACTAGATAGATTGTGATTAATATGTAAAATAATTTATGCAACTATTATTAGGAAAATTTAATGATTGACTGTTGTCTTCAACAAACGATTACTCATTCTCATTTTCTCATCTTAGAGCTTTTCAAGTTAAAAACTATCTGCTAGATAGATTGTGATTAATATGTAAAATAATTTATGCAACTATTATTATTTTCGTCTTCTCTGAGTTCGTCAGGTCCCATACTGTCTAAGAGTTTAGTTTCATAGATTTACCCAGTGTAATTTTGGTCAGTCCTCTAATAAGATTTTGTCAATTAGATTTCTATCTGGAAGTGAAAGGTTATCTATTTTACTTTTTAAAATATAAAGGAAAAAGGTTCTGGCCATGTTATGACATAGTTCTCGTACTTATGAGTCTCATGACGAATAATCATGTTAAAGTAATTTGTAACAGCTCAAAGGCAAAAGTTCTACACCTAACATACATCACCATTACGAACATGTTCCCAGACATGAAGATTATTTATATATTTTATATTTATATAAAATAACTGTCTACAAGCATGAGCATGCGTGTGTAAACGCCTATGCCTCTTTCTGACAGATATTTCGCAAGCAAATTTGTTTCAAAACAAACTTCAAAAGCTTCACTATAATATGACAGATAGATTGGTAATATTTAAATAGAAAAGGCAACAGTCAAAACAGACTCTCGAGTTGGAAAGTAACCATCAGACGAGGTTATTGCTTGAGGCATTTTCTGCCATATTACAGAGTTTCGCTATTAATCCGTTAATTATTATGATCAAATCGCCTATGAAACGGCTGAAATCCAAAACTTTGACGTAATAAAAGGATCATCAGGGACATAATGAGGACACAACAAATCTACCTTAATAGCGTAATAGAACGAGAAAATTGGATATTATCAATAACCAATTTTCGATTTCAGTCGACATTTCTTATCCCAAGTTACGGAAGGATTTCATACCCTTCTGAACAACTAAAAACAAATGTGACATTGTGACAATGAGTTCATTATGTCAGTACTTATCGTAAAGAAGCAAATGAAAACCAAGTTGTCAATCTTCTGGTTCAAAAACGCCCCGGCAAATATATTCATTTGGAAAGGAAATACCTTGTTCCACCAGACCGGCAAATTTCTTATCACAGTCGTATACGTTTGAGTGCTGAAAAGTTCATTGAGCTCAACAAAACACCTCCTTCCTATCTACCTATGTCTAGCTACCTCTACCTCTGTCAGATATATGACAGATAGATTGGTAATATTTAAATAGAAAAGGCAACAGTCAAAACAGACTCTCGAGTTGGAAAGTAACCATCAGACGAGGTTGTTGCTTGAGGCATTTTCTGCCATATTACAGAGTTTCGCTATTAATCCGTTAATTATTCTGATCAAATCGCCTATGAAACGGCTGAAATCCAAAACTTTGACGTAATAAAAGGATCATTAGGGACATAATGAGGACACAACAAATCTACCTTAATAGCGTAATAAAACGAGAAAATTGGATATTATCAATAATCAATTTTCGATTTCAGTCGACATTTCTTATCCCTTTTTTATCTATCAAAAACTATAAAAGGCTTATTTCTCTGTTTCAGACACTAAAAAACGAACGATACAGACTGAAAGTTGTGGTTGACGAGTTACAAAATGCCGAGGCGGTGGATTACCAAACTGTCATTTTGGCGTTTATTAACTGCCTGATCATCTCGACACCTCAACTCAACGATCGAATACGGATACGAAATGAATTCATTGGTAAGTGACTACCAGATTTTCTTTTCAGGCCGAAGGGCTTGTATAGCCGACATGACGGGGTGGTACCGTGGTATTCGCCGAAGGGCTGGTACAGTTTATAAAGAACTTAGATAGATAGGTATATTTTCAGTAGTACCTATTAAATTTTGGTATATTTTCTCTAAAAAAAGAAAAAAAAAGATACAATCTTTTGAATTCATCTCGACACCTCAACTCAACGATCGAATACGGATACGAAATGAATTCATTGGTAAGTGACTACCAGATTTTCTTTTCAGGCCGAAGTACTTGTATAGCCGACATGACGGGGTGGTATTCGCCGAAGGGCTGCTACAGTTTATGAAGGGCTTAGATAGATAGGTCTATTTTCAGTAGTACCTATTAAATTTTGGTATATTTTCTCTAAAAAAGGAAAAAAGATACAATCCTTTGAATTATGGTGTTACAGAAGAATTTTGAGTATATCATGGACAGACAGAGTTACAAACCTGGAAGTATCGAAAAGAATGGGGAAAAAACTAGAAGTCATGGACACAATCAAAATTAGAAAGCTACAGTATTTTGGCCACATGCTGAGGGGAGAAAAATACAACATTTTACAGCTCATAATAGAAGGGAAGATCACAGGAAAACGAGGCAGAGGAAGGCGTAGAACCAGCTGGCTGCAAAATCTCAAGGAATGGTTTGACTACAACACCAGTCAATTGTTTAGAGCCGGAAGAAACAAACATCACATAGCCATCATGGTTTCCCACCTTCGATAGAAGAGGAACATAGCCAGCAAGAACAAGTTGGAGACGAATTGAGAGAAAAATATTGAAATGTAAATAAGAACACGAAGGAAAGGAAGAAGAAGAAGAAGAAGAAGAAGAAGAAGAAGAAGAAGAAGAAGAAAAACATAAAGAAGAAGAAGAAGTATTTTCTCTCACATGCGTTTCGAAAATAACAAGGAGATCATTTTGTAGATGAAACTCACAAGACAAGATTACAAGTCTCTCGGAAATTACAGGACTCTTAAGACCCAAGTTCTACGTATACGAAATTGGCTCGGTTTTCTTTCCCAATTTTACACATAGGAGTCACAGGACCAACTTGTGTAAGAATTAAACCTTGGGCAAACCATATGTTTTTTTACCTTTTTTCCACAGAAGAAGAAGAAGAAGAAGAAGAAGAAGAAGAAGAAGAAGAAGAAGAAGAAGAAGAAGAAGAAGAAGAAGAAGTATTTTCTCAGTGCACCCACTTATCTTGAGATTCCTTTTTTCTACTTACCTAGGAGTACTTGTATATTATTTTATATACCTACGTGCCTATCAGTTATCTATTACCTTTCTGAATGTAGATAGAGAAATAACTGTTACACTTCACAGGTAGGTACCTATGTTTAAGGATTTACTTTATTGTTTCAGACATGTTTCGTCCGTGAGGGCATCATCAGCTTCACCGCAGACTTTTAGAAAAAAGTAAGAGCAACTTGGAGATAATTGTGATAATATTATCCAAGCAAGGTTAAACTTGTAAAAAAAAGGATATATTTACATCATGAAGAAACCTCTGATTGCAATTATGTTATTAACAGTTTGTCTTTTTTTTTAACGTTGTAAATAATAAATTGAGCCAATATCGGAGGCACAGATAACGCTAATAGGCTTTGGCTATAGAAATCTTGTATAGCCCACACACATACATTTTTCAATTTATATATTTTGCTACTAGCTATCAGTTTGTGTGAACTTGTCTGTAAGAATTTTAAATGTGGATCTCAAACAATTTGAAATTGTATCTCCGAAGAAACATTTGACATTGGACCGTCTTCCAGCGCCATAGGAGATCTATATCATGAACAAGGGTCACCAAAATTTTGAACCTTCGAATTTATAACTTTCTCAATTACATTTATCCCCATTAATCAGTTTGTGTGAACTTGTCTGTAAGAATTTTAAATGTGGATCTCAAACAATTTGAAATTGTATCTCCGAAGAAACATTTGACATTGGAACGTCTTCCAGCGCCATAGGAGATATATCATGAACAAGGGTCACCAAAATTTTGAACCTTCGAATTTATAACTTTCTCAATTACATTTATCCCCATTAACGACCCGGCAGCTAGGATCGGAACGTCACCTTTATGGCGCGACCAGGCAGCTCGGCAGCGCTGCCGGGTCGCGCTGCCTGGCAGCTAGGATCGGAACGCCACCTTTACATAGTTTTCCCTGGTTTTGTAGTTTTCATGTTGCGTTTCCACGAAAAAATGGAAATTTTTTTTTGCGTGTGATTTTTTCAGATTCCAAGTAAATATTGTAGTTGGAAGAAACAAGCTCAATCATTGATACTCGTACGTTTATAAAAAAGATGTTAGTGAAAATCAAAACACATCATCATGTCAAATACCTACCTGTAATCATACCTAATTAAATATACTAATTGGCCAATATAATGGTGTTAGTCGTTGTTCATTTCACTCATAGTGTCAGAATGGATTAGATTGATATCATGATAACCAAGGAACTTGTAAAACATCCTGGATTTATTGCTTTTTCCATCAATTTCACTTTTAATATGGACTGAAATAACATACAATAACAAATTTATAATACCAATGCTAAAGCAAGCTCTCTATAAGGTGGTTGAATGAGGTAGTTGTATTGCTATACATTGTCAGTACTGTTGATGTCATAGAACCAACAGGCCTTTTATTGCGAAGGACATTAAAATTTATGTGTAGATTACTCTTGATATCTTTAGGTCGTTTTGAGAAGAAAAAGGAGGAAATCCTAAATTATTTGACAAAACTATCCAAAGACACAAAGGAGAAGAATGCAGATTTATGGAATATTTATTTCATGACATTGGTCCCTCTAAAAGAAATTACCCAATTTGTGTAAACCATCAGAGCTTTCACAAAAGTTAAAATTAAATGAAATTGAAAACGTATTGTTCTAGATTCTAGAAAGTAAAAATCAAACGTAGGAATCAGAAAATTTATTTCTAAAAATATAGAAGCTGTAAAACAGTACCAACAATACATGTAATCACGTATAATGAATACATTTCTTTTGTTCCTTTTTCTTTTGTTCTTTTTCTATTAAAATTGAAGAGCATTTCATTTGTTTTGTTACCTAATTAAAAGTTCAGGTTATGCAAGAAAAATGCAAAGAAATTTGTGCAAGTAAAAGGTCATGTAAAGCCTTTCTGATAGACTTTCTGGAGCTCCTCTGCCTTCGCTCTCTTTCTTGTTATTATTGCTGTTGTAAATGCGCAGATTAGGTACTCCTCATTTTTCTCTTCCTCCTCCACTAGTTCCAAAAAGATTTGGGATGGGTCCATAGGTCCTATACTGTCAGGGTCTTTGGTTGTTGTGCGCAAACCTTGGTTCTCTTCATATCTAATTCCGAAAGAAAAATTAAAGGAGGTGTAGGTACTCCTCATTTTTCTCTTCCTCCTCCACTAGTTCCAAAAAGATTTGGGATGGGTCCATAGGTCCTACACTGTCAGGGTCTTTGGTTGTTGTGCGCAAACCTTGGTTCTCTTTATATCTAATTCCGAAAGAAAAATTAAAGGAGGTGTAAAGGAGTTAAAGGGATGTATTTTCCGAGGTTTTCCTTCACTCATTCTCGTAACAGAAGGTGTAGATTTGGTAAATATGGCATTATGTTTCTTGATATGTGTGCTATAAAGTTATGAGACTCTGTAATATGCACGGTGAGCCTTCGGGTGATTCTTATTTTGATTCCCACACACGCTAGTTGTTTGTTGATAGGACTTAGCCCGTTCTGTCTGAAGTCAAAAGAGTATGATATTGGGAGAAGTAGATAGTTCGTTTTGTTCTTCAGTAATTTTGTGAAGCCATATTTCCATTTTGATCAGAACTATCAGAAGGAAAAAACAATTGTTTTCTTGTATATTCTTTTGTTGTTATAGGTATCATAAATCGTGAACTTTTGGTAGTCAAAAGTACGAAATTGATAAATAAATGATGTACTCTTAGCTAGATAATTTGTTTCTACGAGGTGGTAAATAACTTGAGGTTATCGAATTCTGTATCATAAAGCTATTCTTATCTACTGTTACATCTTATTCATGTATCTAAAATAATGAAATGGTTTACAGCCTGCTTCGTTGTAGGTATTTTCTTCATTTATAACTCTGGTTCCATTGTAAACTGTCGTCTCAATGGCTCATAACTCCTTTCAATATCAATAAAGGATGAGCATTTCGATTATAAATTTATTAGAAATTTGAGAGAAACAATACTTTTCTCAATTTACTTCGGTAATGAAGTGTTCTGAAAACAATGTAAAATAAATTTTATCTTCCATTATGCTGTGCAGAGTGAGTAATTCTACCAAGGAAGAGTCAAGAGTATTCATCGCGGATTACCGTAAATAAAACTATCAATAAAGGATGGATCTTCATTTTATTAACGCATATGGCATAACGCAGTTGTCTTGTAACAGATATACTGGAATGTGATAGGTTGTGATACCTGGCTTCAAGAAAGGAATATAGTGAGGGTTTTTCTTCTTTGATTTCATTGAGAATTGTAAAAGAAAAACTACTAATCCAAGTTCTGTTAAACATAATTATCATGTCAGCAAAAGGAATTATTTATTTGAAAGTTTATTCAAGAATTTCCAGTTGCTTGATCTATACATCATATCATGTAAGGATGTCTAAACTCTTGAATATTATGCATCCAACTTTGTCATAAACAAAATTTATTGGCCATCTACCTTCAAACAAATCTAATTTTGCCACCTAAATATTCTGATTTTGATAAATAGATTGAAAATGATAATGTCCTAAATTTTCTTTTTAATAAAATGTACAATGTTTGATATCGGGTATGGTTTTGCCATTTTTTTTTGCGATGTCTCTTGAGGATTCAAACTCCTACCCAATACCTTCCATATATTCCAAACTTCTTTAAGATGAATACCAACGACTAAAGGAGGTAAAACATAGGAAATAACAAGCTATGGAAGTGTAGATACTGAAATAACATACATCTGTCAGATAAAAAAGTCAGGAAGACATCTACCTATGTCAGATTTTTACCGATCTGAAATAATGGATATGTAACTCAAACAGTTTACGGGGCTAAAATGTTGCCTTATTTTATAACAGTCCGAGACAAATTTGAATTGAATATAAAGAAATATCCTTATGGCACACGTCGATAGGTAAGTACCTACCATGTGCGAGTATAATGACGATTTATAGAAACGCTGTTTTGCGTTACCTAAGAACATAAGAAAGCATTCTTCATTGTTCTTTTTTTACTGACTAAAGTTCAGGTAAGTACCTACCATGTGCGAGTATAATGACGATTTATAGAAACGCTGTTTTGAATTATAAGAAAGCATTCTTCATTGTTCTTTTTTTACTGACTAAAGTTTATTTTAAAACTAAAGAAATAAGGACTGAAATAAACAATCGATATAAAATCTTAATAGAATTCTACTTATTTCCTAATATTTTGATAAGTATTATTATATTAGATCCTACGTCTTGTAAAATGTTCTCTGTCATTTCCGCAAAACACTTTCTATTATTCTTTTAAGGCTCAGACAGATTGAGATAAGGTTTGATAGTTTTTGGATCTTTAAACAAGTTCGAAATTTATAGTTCTATTATTCTTTTAAGGCTCAGACAGATTGAGATAAGGTTTGATAGTTTTTGGATCTTTAAACAAGTTCGAAATTTATAGCTCGGTCCTCGGTATTGTACATTTAACCTCAGCAGAAAGTGAAAACCATTTGCGAGAAATATTGCAACTCGTAAATGGCTTTTGTTGAAAAATATCAACTTTTACCAATAGCAATAGGTGACGAAATATTTGGCACAAAAAGAGCTAAAAATCTCAATAAATTGAGCTGTGTTAGTTATTCTGTTTCTCATTACAGAGTTACCTCGTGTACACTTCGTAATAGATGAATTTCATTAATAGTTTCCTATTGCTTCACCAGGTTTTATTTCTTTGGTCTATTATTATCAGCTCAACTGGTGTGATATTGGCAAATTCAAGTTTATATTGTACTAAAGTTCAAACATAGAACTTGGCAGAACTCTTGTTATGGCCTCAGCAGAAAGTGAAAACCATTTGCGAGAAATATTGCAACTCGTAAATGGCTTTTGTTGAAAAATATCAACTTTTACCAATAGCAAGAGGTGACGAAATATTTGGCACAAAAAGAGCAAAAAATCTCAATAAATTGAGCTGTGTTAGTTATTCTGTTTCTCATTACAGAGTTACCTCGTGTACACTTCGTAATAGATGAATTTCATTAATAGTTTCCTATTGCTTCACCAGGTTTTATTTCTTTGGTCTATTATTATCAGCTCAACTGGTGTGATATTGGCAAATTCAAGTTTATATTGTACTACTTAAAGTTCAAACATAGAACTTGGCAGAACTCTTGTTATGAGGTGATAATGATATTGGTTTTCTTTTGGATTTGGACTCAAAAAGAGTCTGTTTGAATTTAAACTTTTTCTTTAAGATTTGAGAGATTAAGTTGAAGAATAAGTTTGCTGATCCCCTCTATTGAAATTTTACAAACAGTAGGTATCATTTACCTACATCAAAGTTTCCCTTCCATATATTCCAAACTTCTTTAGGATGAATACCAACTACTAAAGGAGGTAAAACATAGGAAATAACAAGCTATGGAAGTATAGATTGCTGATCCCCTCTATTGAAATTTTACAAACAGTAGGTATCATTTACCTACATCAAAGTTTCCCTTCCATATATTCCAAACTTCTTTAAGATGAATACCAACGACTAAAGGAGGTAAAACATAGGAAATAACAAGCTATGGAAGTGTAGACATTGGGTGACTTTTTTAATTTATTGATGAAAAACTACTCGTATTTTGTAAATCACATCATAACTAAACCTTAGAAGCTAAAGGTTAAATAACAATTTATTGTTAAATTTAAATAAGATAAAATATTTTGATTAATAAATTATTGATTTGATCGTTTTATTTCATTAAAATTAATCGTGTATGTCCTTTTTCCGTCCATTTTTTCCGTGGGATAAAATTTCGTAGTAAGATAGGTGTAAAAGTTGTCTTAATAAAACACTTCGATTATATCAAGATTTCAAGTCAAAGTTAGGTATACGATGATCTCATTGTTACTTTGGGTTTCAAATCATCACAATTGATAATAATAGATTCACAAAATGAAAATCTATTTATAAAATTCTTTATAAAATTTACATTATTCAATACAATTGGAATACGAGTAGATCTCCAAAAATTTAATCTTATTCAACCTTGGTGATATAAAATTACCTATTAAAACCAAAGAAACTATTTTATTTACCTTACCTCCTCCATGGAAGTAATAAATTTTGTAAGACAACTCCTCTGCAAGAATTAAAAGCATACCTATATGACGAATATAATCCAATATTTTTATTAGATCAATCATGAAGCCCTCGTTATGTGACGTTGTTCAAAGAAAATATCTAATCAATAACTGGTGGGGGCTCTGAATTCAGCAAATTCCGAAAATATTGACGTCCGGGAACTGAAGAACGGTTTGAAAATACCCTCGGAGGATTTTTTTTCCTATCCAATTGAGAACAATGGAAAACCTATCGTACAGAAGCAGACAATTGAAATGGATTCAGTCTGACTGACAATACCTATATACTCATACAATGTTTTCTAATTCCAATGAGATGTATAGGTCTGGTGGAACTTGGATATACGTAATATCCCAAGTCTCCATGGTTACATTATCATCAGATTTGTTAAGTAGTTATTTTACATGCGTACATACACGTATTCAAGACGACCATTGAAAGTTGTGTGCCAATTATTGGAACAAACATCAATGACAGTTTTCCTTAGAGTAGATGATCTAATAGTTGATCCACAAGACTCTCTTGATAATTTGATATTGGTCCATATTACTACTCTCATTTTCTTTTAGACCTTTTTTTCCAAGGTTCGTTTGCGATCCATTGTTTAGAATAGGAGCAGATTGGTCAAATCTCTAGCATTAGGACCTCAAGAATCGTTGCGTTGTCAATAACTGAAAATTTTACAGTGTAACTTTTGAGCATCACCGACCATTAGCATCAACAAAACTTGACCTATGTTACCATACAAAGCACAAGTCCGCTACCCAATTACTTTTTAGTAGATAATATTATGGATACCTATTTATCGACCTATTAGTAACATTCAGATGTCTAGCATCACTCAAAATAGAATTCCAACTGTTTCTTAATGATAATGTTCGTCAATTAAATCACGTCCAATCTCAGGAAGGAAGAGCTAACGGAATAAACATCCTCAATTTACTTCGGTAATGAAGTGTTCTGAAAACAATGTAAAATAAATTTCATCTTCCATTATGCTGTGAAGAGTGAGTAATTCTACCAAGGAAGAGTCAAGAGTATTCATCGCGGATTACCGTAAATAAAACTATCAATAAAGGATGGATCTTCATTTTATTAACGCATATGGCATAAAGGAGTTGTCTTGTAACAGATATACTGGAATGTGATAGGTTTTGATACCTGGCTTCAAGAAAGGAATATAGTGAGGGTTTTTCTTCTTTGATTTCATTGAGAATTGTAAAAGAAAAACAACTAATACATGTTCTGTTAAACATAACTATCATGTCAGCAAAAGGAAGTATTTAATTGAAAATATATTTAAGAATTTCCAGTTGCTTGATCTATACATCATATCATGTAAGGATGTCTAAACTCTTGAATATTTTGCATCCAACTTTATCATAAACAAAATTTATTGGCCATCTACCTTCAAACAAATCTAATTTTGCCACCTAAATGTTCTGATTTGATTCAGTGAAGTATGTAGGGGGTGTATGAATGATTTTGTTTAGTTAGTCTGTGCCTACTCACAAGTAGAATCTTGAAAAGAGCAAGAGGTACTCTCGTCTGTAAAAGAAAAAAAAAAAACATTTTAGATTATAGGGATTATAGGATAAGAAATCTCGATTTTGACCCCGCCGAGAATTGAACCCAGGACTTTAGAGTTTATACGCCCTGTGTGATATTCACTCAGCCACAAAGGTTCCTTTTTTTATACTATGATCATAAATACTCACCAATGAAATTCCAAATTTGTAGAAAAAGTCTAGAGATATCTAGAACTAAAAGGTGTTTATTCTGATTCCATTTTGAAGGCATAAAACCTCAATTTCATGTAAATTATTGTAACAAATAAAATTGTTTTAGGGCTAGAGCCCTTTTTCAATTTCCAACAGCAAAAAAAATCAGAAAACTATTTGCTGCTGAAATTTTGACAGTAATTATGTACAGACTACAGAGACATTGCCTACATTAGAAAACAAAGAAATTAATTCGAGTTATTGGAATGCAAAGGTGCACGAAAAGGCCAAACCGTAAGACGAGCATTGGTATTTCTGATCTAACACCTTCCATCTGTTCTTACAACATCTATCTGATCTAACACCTTCCATCTGTTCTTACAAAATCTATCTGATTTAACGCTATGAGAAATGTATTTAACCCGAAGCTTAAGGAAGTCTATTATTTAGAAAAAAAATGTATATTATTATTGAGTAGGTAAGTAGGTAGAGATACCGAACACCAGGGGCCTGAGAACAAAGGAGTATCTTGGATACTAGCCATTGAAAGGGAAAACTCAGTTTTAGTGGAGGTGTCAAAATTACCGCACCTAAACCTTACCCTAAAATAATGGGGTTTTTCAGCCTTACGTTGTACCTAAAAATACAGAATGAGATAAAGGAGATATTATTAGTGGATGTGCTAAGTGTACCAAATTTTCTAATCGAGGAGCAAGGGAATGTGTAAAATTTTCCAACAGTGTATAGAATGTGTAAATGTATAGGTCCCGAATCTGTTCTTACAACATCTATCTGATCTAACACCTTCCATCTGTTCTTACAACATCTATCTGATCTAACACCTTCTATCTGTTCTTACACCTTCTATCTGTTCTTACACCACCTATCTGATCTAACACCTTCTATCTGTTCTTACACCACTGGCTCTTTGTACCCACAGCTTTGTACACACTCGGTAATTCTCACATATTATATTGTATTTGTTCAAGTAATAAAAGTCCATGGGCACAACAGATAATGGGGTTTTTCAGCCTTAGGTTGTACCTGGAAATACAGAATGAGATAAAGGAGATATTATTAGTGGATGTGCTAAATGTACCAAATTTTCTAATCGAGGAGCAAGGGAATGTGTAAAATTTTCCAACAGTGTAGAATGTGTAAATGTATAGGTACCGAGTTAGTGGATGTGTAAAATTCCCTATTAGAGTGGTGAGAGGGTTTTTTACAACAATTTTTGACAGTTACTTTTAAGGGTTAAGCTGCACCCATTTTGAATAATTTTGGTCAAATATATTTGTGAGAGGGTTTTTTACAACAATTTTTGACAGTTACTTTTAAGGGTTAAGCTGCACCCATTTTGAATAATTTTGGTCAAATATATGAAATCAAATATCTGAATTTACCTACTGGACCACATCAATAACCTAGGAAGCTAAAACATCAACAAGTGTCCTAGTTAGGGTGATGAATTTGGATCTTTATAATAAATTATTAATCTAGTGTTGAATAATTATCATGTTAGGCTTCGCAGACCTATAGTTTTAGATGAATTGCAAGGGTAAAGGCCATTTTTAGTCCTATTATTATGTTAAGGTGGTCTCTTCTTGATCCCTTGTGTGCCGCGTCCAGGCAATTTTTAGTCCTATATCCTATAAAGGATTTTAGGGATAAACTTTTTCCATGCATTCATTTTACATTTTTTCACGTCCAGCTTCGTCCTTAGCCTCCCCCTCATAAAATTTCTCCTACTAAAGTCGAAGAATAAAGAGTTACGTCAATAAAATCCACACTTGTCTTAATTTACTAACCCTGCTTAACCTCGCGATCGACTAACAATGGAGACGTGATTCTCCTAGTGGTATTAATAATAATTATGTACTCCTCAGAATCGATAGGGGGCCCTTTACTTCCAGAGGTACAAATCGGGATTGACGATTGGCTCTGGGAAGGAGGTAAACAGAAACTTTGAGGAACCTAGAGAAGGATTAAATTTAATATTTGCTAGAAACTAGAACAGAGCAAGGAGTTGTCGAGATTTTCCACCTTCTGATATTTGATTGATTTATTCATATCTTAGTAGATTTCGTTATTGGGAACTTTATTAAGAACACTATAGTCAGCACAGCAAAGAAACAAGAAATCAGCAATTCAAGGACACTTTTTTGTAGGCGATTAAATTTAATATTTGCTAGAAACTAGAACAGAGCAAGGAGTTGTCGAGATTTTCCACCTTCTGATATTTGATTGATTTATTCATACGAGTATCTTAGTAGATTTCGTTATTGGGAACTTTATTCAGAACAATATAGTCAGCACAGCAAAGAAACAAGAAATCAGCAATTCAAGGACACTTTTTTGTAGGTTAGAGAAGGATTAAATTTAATATTTGCTAGAAACTAGAACAGAGCAAGGAGTTGTCGAGATTTTCCACCTTCTGATATTTGATTGATTAATTCATACGAGTATCTTAGTAGATTTCGTTATTGGGAACTTTATTCAGAACAATATAGTCAGCACAGCAAAGAAACAAGAAATCAGCAATTCAAGGACACTTTTTTGTAGGTGCTAGTCAAAACTATGAAGAAATCTCACATCACCAATGGAACACCCGAATACCTATTTAGTACTGCACGTAAGAAGAACTTGAATTAGGAATTCCATTTACTAAAGAATCAAAGGGACAGGATACCAGGATAGACCTAAACTTAAACCTGTAGCGTTATTCGAGTGCTGATAGCAACTATGACTATTGACTATAGCATAAATACTCAATCCTATTTGAAGAGCGATCAGGGGCGGCATAATAGAAAATAACTCCATCCCGGTGTTTAGTGCCAACATACCTACACAAGCATCAAATTGCTCATGGATGACTTGCAAATTCCTAAACTTAAACCTGTAGCGTTATTCGAGTGCTGATAGCAACTATGACTATTAACTATAGCATAAATACTCAATCCTATTTGAAGAGTTCAAACCTTGGGTGTGGGGATTCGGGGATTAAGGCAAATTTTTGGTCAATTCTTCCTGGTAGTACCTCCGATGTTTCTTGACCATGTCCACCTGCATTTTGCTACTATTTATTATTTTTGTGATTGACTTTCACGCTTAACCTTCTCCTTTCACTTACTTGTAATGAAGGTTTTGCACAGCCCAAAATTTTGAAAACCCACGGTTTCGCAACAAATTAAAATAAACAAGGGTATTCCTACGTAAGTTTCAATCTCATTTATAAATAACAAGAAAACCGATCAAAAATTCCATTACATACCTACCTATACCGTTATTTACTATCAATTAAAATGGCAACACAAAGTAATTATTTGTTTTCGCTTTTGAAAGTTGCATAATCCATAATTCAATTTGTATTAGGTACCCGTAATAGTGTCTGTGTTCTTAATTCTATTACCTATGAAGTACGTACAGATATACGAGTCCCAATAGTACTTCTCTATGACCTATGAAAGTACAGATACGTACGTTTAAGTGGGTATTATTAATTGAAGTCGACGAGATGGTGAGTCAAATAGGACAAAGTAGAAGACCACAGAAAGTAAGCAGTGAGCGAGTCATGTGTACACTAGTGAAGAAGAATTACCAATAACCAATCACGAAATTGACAAGTTTTATGACGCTAACGTAATTGAAATCAAATGAACCTTCTTCAAAATATCACCAAATCTGCCATTTGTTATTCACCTCACGGTGACAAGTTTTATGACGCTAACGTAATTGAAATCAAATGAACCTTCTTCAAAATATCACCAAATCTGCCATTTGTTATTCACCTCACGAATTTCCAACAAAGCTGCGGTTATACGTCACTTAACTACTGGAATTTCGTTTATAAATAACGTTTAACATTACAATAGTTTTATCAACATTCATTTGTGCATTCTCGCGAGCAATGACTTGGTGTAGATTGGGCGGTCTACAAATTTAACCAATTCGTCATTCAAAGAACCAATAGTCCAATAGATTTGTCATGAATGGATTTTGACGTAATCTCTACTCATGTGCGTCCTTACAGCAGAATCACAAGTGCAACAACCTTGAAAGCAGCATTCTCACTTGGATCGCACACTTAGATCGATCTAAATAATATTGGTCATACTTCATACTTCAAGTGATGATATTTGAAGAGATTAGAAAAACATTCAAATGGCGGGAGTGCATTTTCAGAATGTTTGAAATGGATTTTGACGTAATCTCTACTCATGTGCGGCATTACAGCAGAATCACAAGTGCAACAACCTTGAAAGCAGCATTCTCACTTGGATCAATCAGCTGTTCCAATATCGAAGCCGTTTACGAAAATTCCGGTTTTACTTTTAGCTTCTGGATATCGATAACCGCGGAGGTGTTATTGTTATCAGCTGTTCCAATATCGAAGCCGTTTACGAAAATTCCGGTTTTACTTTTAGCTTCTGGATATCGATAACCGCGGAGGTGTTATTGTCTTTCAAAATAAGAACTTCCTCCTCTGACGTCAGAGAAAGGGATAATTCATAATTACGAGCATATTCAACGATCCTCTCACCCAGCAATCTGACGTCAGAGAAAGGGATAATTCATAATTACGAGCATATTCAACGATCCTCTCACCCAGCACTTCAAATCGTGTAAGTCTGGACGAACCCTATAGTCCCTATACTATACCTCGGTGAACATTATTCATTATCATAATATTGAAACAAATGATGTATCTGATGCTGTAGATGCCATTAATGTAATAAATAATATTATCATGTACCTACTTACTTGTAAATATTCAAATGTGCAGTGGGTAATATAAGGTTCGCCTGCAGATAACATGATCTCGAGTAAATTGTTACATTAAAAGTAGGTAAATATTTTTGAAAACATCTTGAGCAACTTTATAGCTCTCGGATCAATAGTATGGGCGCGATTGATTGGGTTCTTAAAAGTTCAGTTCAAAATTTGTTTCTTCCAAGTTACGAGGTAAATATTTTTGAAAACATCTTGAGCAACTTTATAGCTCTCGGATCAATAGTATGGGCGCGATTGATTGGGTTCTTAAAAGTTCATTTCAAAATTTGTTTCTTCCAAGTTACGGAAGGATTTCATACCCTTCTGAACAACTAAAATCAAATGTGACATTGTGACAATGAGTTCATTATGTCAGTACTTATCTTAAAGAAACAAATGAAAACCAAGTTGTCAATCTTCTGGTTGAAAAACGCCCCGGCAAATATATTCATTTGGAAAGGAAATACTTTGTTCCACCAGACCGGCAAATTTCTTATCACAGTCGTATACGTTTGAGTACTGAAAAGTTCATTGAGCTCAACAAAACACCTCCTTCCTATCCTATCTACCTATGTCTAGCTACCTCTACCTCTGTCAGATAAAAAAGTCAGGAAGACATCTACCTATGTCAGATTTTTACCGATCTGAAATAATGGATATGTAACTCAAACAGTTTACGGGGCTAAAATGTTGCCTTATTTTATAACAGTCCGAGACAAATTTGAATTGAATATAAAGAAATTTAGTTCTTACAACATCTATCTGATCTAACACCTTCCATCTGTTCTTACAAAATCTATCTGATCTAACACCTTCCATCTGTTCTTACAACACTAGAAGGGAAGATCACAGGAAAACGAGGCAGAGGAAGGCGTAGAACCAGCTGGCTGCAAAATCTCAAGGAATGGTTTGACTACAACACAAGTCAATTGTTTAGAGCCGGAAGAAACAAACATCACATAGCCATCATGGTTTCCCACCTTCGATAGAAGAGGAACAAAAGAAGAAGAAGAAGAAGAAGAAGAAGAAGAAGAAGAAGAAGAAGAAGTATTTTCTCTGTCTGTTCTTACAACATCTATCTGATCTAACACCTTCCATCTGTTCTTACAACATCTATCTGATCTAACACCTTCCATCTGTTCTTACACCACTGGCTCTTTGTACCCACAGCGTTGTACACACTCGGTAATTCTCACATATTATATTGTATTTGTTCAAGTAATAAAAGTCCATGGGCACAACAATAATTTATCCGTGATGATTGTTTATTTATTTTAAGCTCATTTATGAATTCTCTTTATCCGTGATGATTGTTTATTTATTTTAAGCTCATTTATGAATTCTTAAAGCTCTGCTATTTGCCAACTTGTCAATATTTTAAAAAAGGGGACCCATACGTAATGTTTACAATAGAGAAAGTTAGACACGTGTATAATGTGGCGAAGTTAGTTGGATTCTTGAAATTTCAATTGCTTTCTTAGAAGTGTTGAAGAGTGTCTGAGAATACGTACATCAGTGTTCAAGTCTCATAAGAGACACAAAAGGGGGACCCATACGTAATGTTTACAATAGAGAAAGTTAGACACGTGTATAATGTGGCGAAGTTAGTTGAATTCTTGAAATTTCAATTGCTTTCTTAGAAGAGTGTTGAAGAGTGTCTGAGAATACGTACATCAGAGTTCAAGTCTCATAAGAGACATACATTTGTTACAGTGTCAATTCGATTTGGACAATTGTAAAGGTTTAAAGAATCCGTGTGGCGAAGTTAGTTGAATTCTTGAAATTTCATTTGCTTTCTTAGAAGTGTTGAAGAGTGTCTGAGAATACGTACATCAGAGTTCAAGTCTCATAAGAGACATAAATTTGCTACAGTGTCAATTCGATTTGGACAATTGTAAAAGTTTAAAGAATCCGATCCCTATTGGAAAGGGAGGTTTGACTATCATAACCATAACTGATAAAAATCTGATCTATGAACTTCAATTTGAAAGCCAAGTACAATTTATCAGACCATTGTGATCTACCAGTTCACCAAGATTAAAAGGGGGACCCATACGTAATGTTTACAATAGAGAAAGTTAGACACGTGTATAATGTGGCGAAGTTAGTTGAATTCTTGAAATTTCATTTGCTTTCTTAGAAGTGTTGAAGAGTGTCTGAGAATACGTACATCAGAGTTCAAAGTCTCATAAGAGACATACATTTGTTACAGTGTCAATTCGATTTGGACAATTGTTAAAGTTTAAAGAATCCCTATTGGAAAGGGAGGTTTGACTATCATAACTGATAAAAATCTGATCTATGAACTTCAATTTGAAAGCCAAGTACAATTTTATCAGACCATTTTGATCTACCAGCTCACCATAACTGATAAAAATCTGATCTATGAACTTCAATTTGAAAGCCAAGTACAATTTTATCAGACCATTTTGATCTACCAGCTCACCAAGATTACATATGAATACTTGGTAAACTATTTAGTTAATTTACCATTGTTAGAACGGGTATATCAGTGATGATTAGTTACGTAATATGCTCATTTATGCTAAACTTAGCTATCCGTGCTTCACTAGGAATATAAAACATATTGGTCATTGTTTCTTCTATTGTGCGGGAATCGAACCTGTTTTACCGGTATGCAAATCGACATTCAGTGGCATTGGTCTGGTCATTTTCAAGGGATTTTTCAGCTGATTCAAGGAAGGTATTCCCCACTGTTTTATCCTAGACAAAAACACGTGGTACTTTGGCACACCCACTAGGAGAAAAATCAATAGGTATGTTGGTCTGGTCATTTTCAAGGGATTTTTCAGCTGATTCAAGGAAGGTGTTCCCCACTGTTTTATCCTAGACAAAAACACGTGGTACTTTGGCACAGTATGTTTTCTCTCCTTCTTCATTTCTTTCTCTATGGCAATATTGTAGCCACATACCCTCGTCAGTCATCACCAAGATTAGGGTTAAAAGAAGACCAAGACCATCTTGATTGGTCTGGTCATTTTCAAGGGATTTTTCAGCTGATTCAAGGAAGGTGTTCCCCACTGTTTTATCCTAGACAAAAACACGTGGTACTTTTGCAAATCCCACTAGGAAAAAATGAATACGTGTTTTTTCTCTCCTTCTTCATTTCTTTCTCTATGGCAATATTATAGCGAAATACCTACCCTCGTCAGTCATCAAGATTAGGATTAAAGAAGACCAAGACCATCTTGATATCCAATTCGATAGAAACCTTCATGAAGCCAAAGGCAATAATGATCATGTGATCTATACATGTGAAATCTGCAAGAGAGAACTCAAATCTAGAATACTTTTCATCCGGGATAATCATTTCACAAAGAGATAAGCAACGGCGTGTGTGATTTCTAAATGTTAAATGCCATCAGACTGAAGAAATTGTTCGTCAAATTGAGACATTTCTCTTTACGTCAATTGGGTGCTTTGAAGTGCATAAGGTGTGAGGTTATCGGGATATTGATCATGATTGGTTTCCAAGTCTTCATGCCAGATGCCAGGCCCATAAATTTCCAGAGACAAATTGATTAATCTGGCATGATCCATTAACATTTTGAAAACCTGTTGAATGGACAATATTACAAAACGCAATAGTAAAAATATTATTCAATTCGGAATCGATCGTATAGAGGTCTAATCTTAACAAAACTGAATTCTAATTGGTTAATTAAATTTTGCAGTATCAATATTTACTTAGTGCTTTTATGCACGAGATACCTACCTACCTGAAGGAATATTAATATGATCCAATTAGGTATTTTAAAATTGAGAAATCAGCAACCTGTTTGAAATTTGTTTGTGTAATTGGTGATTTTTCGTAGATAAAGAAGCTAGGTGGACTAAAGTGATTCAATTGTGCACTAGACCTATAAATTGCTTGGTTTCAAAGTCACTTGACCAGCCGATATGAAGCCTATGGGTAAATTATTATTCATCAATAAGTTAACCGACATTGATAGCTGATTTTAATTCTTTTTGTTTATGTTTACTATCTGGAAGAAACAAGCTCAATCATTGATACTCGTACGTTTATAAAAAAGATGTTAGTGAAAATCAAAACACATCATCATGTCAAATACCTGTAATCATACCTAATTAAATATACTAATTGGCCAATATAATGGTGTTAGTCGTTGTTCATTTCACTCATAGTGTCAGAATGGATTAGATTGATATCATGATAACCAAGGAACTTGTAAAACATCTTGGATTTATTGCTTTTTCCATCAATTTCACTTTTAATGTGGACTTAGATAGATCTTTTTTAAAAGACTTGTGTCATGTTAAAGAATCGCAAACATCCAATATTTTTTGAATACCTTTTGAACTAAAATATGTACGGGACAAGAAGGAAAAGATCAACTTATTGATCTCATCAATATTTATCCATGATGATTCAAAAACGGTCTCGAAATGTTCACAAAAGTGATTGATATCATGATAACCAAGGAACTTGTAAAACATCTTGGATTTATTGCTTTTTCCATCAATTTCACTTTTAATGTGGACTTAGATCTTTTTTAAAAGACTTGTGTCATGTTAAAGAATCGCAAACATCCAACATTTTTTGAATACCTTTTGAACTAAAATATGTACGGGACAAGGAGGAAAAAATCAACTTATTGATCTTATCAATATTTATCCATGATGATTCAAAAACGGTCTCGAAATGTTCACAAAAGCAATATATTTACAAATAGAGCTCCAAAACCAGGACTTCTTAGAACGTCAGATTGTTCGGCAGAACAAAGCAGTGTAGGCTGTAGGTAGTTAGCATAGTTTGTTCCGAAGACCTCGATGTGTCTTTACGTCTCGAAAATAACTTTATCTCTGAGGACATCGCATTACCATGGATAACTATAGGTACCTACATAAAATTCTGTAGCTAGTCAGAATAACAGAATTAGCATCAATTGTTTCTAATGAGGTGCTATTTTTATTTTATGTATATGTATTAAAAAAAAAAAAACAAAATCACAGTTGTTGCAAAACCCCACACCATGTGTGTATTTGTGTATAGGAAGTGTGAAAAAAAAAAAAAAAAAAAAAAAAAAAAAAAAACAAAATCACAGTTGTTGCAAAACCCCACACCATGTGTGTATTTGTGTACTATTGTAAGCACAGAACATTAAATACTCGGCTAATTTAGCAAACGATTACCAAGCAACTCCTGTTTCATTCGACATAATCTGTTGTAATTTTTGCAAATCTTATATTTTATCATCTTGCAAGCGCGTGATTCTACCATATATTAATCGTTTGATTATCATTTTCATTATTTGCAACTACTTCGTTCATTCAATAGAATGACACTTAGCCATGTTTTATGTAAATGAACTCTTCATTAAATATTAGCAAAGGGGATAACTAGGTATGATGGATCAATGACAAACTGATGTTGAAATTTATCGGTATAAAAATGATGTGATTAATTAATTGATGATGTTATGTTAGCAATACCTATCTATCACATATTACGGATCCTGAACTTCTTGGGAAAATATGAACTAATATGGATCAATGACAAACTGATGTTGAAATTTATCGGTATAAAAATGATGTGATTAATTAATTGATGATGTTATGTTAGTAATACCTATCTATCACATATTACGGATCCTGAACTTCTTGGGAAAACATGAACTAATGAAAAATCCTGATCTCCTTTCCTCGTTGCAGGTTTGAAAGTGCTGTCAGTCCTGAATGAGTTGAGGTAAGTACCAACAATATGTAAATCATACCTTTTATCGTCTCTTATCATTCTAGTTGATCATAACAACTTCACAATTATGCAAAAATATTTTTACAACATGATTTTGTCCTGTCCCCTTGTAAGATTGTACAGGGTTGCCAGATGGGGCATTTCGTAAGTTGTTTTATTGTGGCGTAATTTCTTATGAGCGCAAAAATATTTTTACAACATGATTTTGTCCTGTCCCCTTGTAAGATTGTACAGGGTTGCCAGATGGGGCATTTCGTAAGTTGTTTTAGTGTGGCGTAATTTCTTATGAGAAACTTTTTGTATGCAGACTTTGTACACCTTTAAAGCTATTATGTGCCTATTTAGAAATGGCTATAATTACGTAAAAGTAGAAAATTAATTGTGTTAACTATAAAATTTGCCTAGCAAGAAGTGGTTCCTAATTTTTCCACTAATTATCAGCTGTTCCAATATCGAAGCCGTTTACGAAAATTCTGGTTTTACTTTTAGCTTCTGGATATCGATAACCGCGGAGGTGTTATTGTCCATCATATCATGTAAGGATGTCTAAACTCTTGAATATTATGCATCCAACTTTGTCATAAACAAAATTTATTGGCCATCTACCTTCAAAAACAAATCTAATTTTGCCACCTAAATATTCTGACTTTGATAAATAGATTGAAAATGATAATATCCTAAATTTTCTTTTTAATAAAATGTACAATGTTTGATATCGGGTATGGTTTTGCCATTTTTTTCGCGATGTCTCTTGAGGATTCAAACTCCTACCCAATTGGTATATGAGAAAATAAAGTGGTTTTATATTTAAATTTCAATTCAGTTGTGAATTTCAATTTGTCAGAGCCAAAACGTTTGATTCCATGTGTCATTTTTCATATAAAGTGGTTTTATATTTAAATTTCAATTCAGTTGTGAATTTCAATTTGTCAGAGCCAAAACGTTTGATTCCATGTGTCATTTTTCACTCATTTATGTTAATATCTTTTTCTTAAAGCCCAATACCACACTGAGAACTAATGCTACTTTTCATTCATAACGTCACATGAATCACGTGTGTGGTCAAAAGTATCTTTTCTTTTCTCTCTCTTTAGTGATTTTTTTTTTTTTTTGAAAGTCGGGTAAAACTATACCTAATCATGTTGCTCGGTATTTATGTTCTTCTAAAAAATGAGGTGTCAGAAATAAATCGAAGTATAAGTACCTAATCGTTCAAAACCCAACAAGAGTCGTATAAATTCAAAGTGTCTTATTTCACGATCTTTATCAGTGAGATATATGAGAGCTTCAAAGACCTTACAACTTCTGTGTGTGCTTTTGATACGGGTATTAGAGCTAATTCACTTGATGACAGGCCATTTAGTACCGCAAATTTTACGACCGCTTCTAATAATATATGACAAATTATAGGCGATAAAAATGGAATAAAAAAATGGTTTGGACTTTTTAGTACACGGATTAGAAATATTATTACCTACGGATCGAAATATTTTGTTGAAAATATTGATCATTTATCAAATGAAGAGTTGCCAATCAGTACTTACGTCATATTAGCTTGGAAATTAGACGGATGCCACAAATCAACTCACATCTAAGCACCAAGTCCATACATTGTCCCAGCATATTTCAATGGGTTTAAAATATCATTTTCAATACAGGTACACAGAGTAACAACAGAAGTAACTTATAAATATACTGGGTCTTCCAAAGAGTGTTAAATTTGACTATGAAGTGAATAAAAGGCGGGGTACAAAATTGATTTCTAATCTTTTTTGGGGTGGGATGGATTTTTGTTTATTTTTTGTGGTAAACATTACTTACGTAAGGGAAGTATTGGGCTTCCTTCCCTCTACAAACAGCATGTTCTAATGAATACGTCACTAGTTCTGAATAACGTGAGTAATGTCTGATACAGGAATATCATTGTGTAGCCAAACAAGAATTACAATAGAGGACATTAAGGGAGAATTGGAGAAAGAACGGAACGAAGACGGATGAAGAATTTTGGTTAAATTTGCAGGCAATAAATCCGAAGAGCGGAATTTTCGATCTAAGGAACAATAGATGATATATTTATCTATAATTCTATAACTTGTTAATAACAACCTTGCTAACTAACGATCATCAAGGAACGATCACAAGTTATTTTCCAACCTCATGTTAATCGCCAAAAACAATGGAGATCGAATGTATCCTTCTGGTTAAATTTGCAGGCAATAAATCCGAAGAGCGGAATTTTCGATCTAAGGAACAATAGATGATATATTTATCTATAATTCTATAACTTGGTAATAACAACCTTGCTAACTAACGATCATCAATGATCGATCACAAGTTATTTTCCAACCTCATGTTAATCGCCAAAAACAATGGAGATCGAATGTATCCTTCTAGAAGACCCCGTATACTTTGAATATTGAATAAGAAAATAATTTACACACCTAAGTATAATATTCTAATATCATCTCGAGTTACCATGAGTATACCTACGAATTTTATACCAAGACTGTCTTCAGGAGAGGTTGGTTGTGATAGGTACCTCGATAAGTATACCTACGAATTTTATACCAAGACTGTCTTCAGGAGAGGTTGGTTGTGATAGGTACCTCGATATTATAGTATGAATTATATTGGAAAGAAAGACCGTGGTAAAATACAGAAGTCAATCGAGGCCATCAGAAGATGTCATGTTTTTTTACCTCGATATTATAGTATGAATTATATTGGAAAGACCGTGGTAAAATACAGAAGTCAATCGAGGCCATCAGAAGATGTCATGTTTTTGGAAAAAAGCTGATCATAGTACCCATCTTTCATCCTGTCCTTTATCTGAACAACTTGTCTTCGTAATCTAAAAAAACTTTGGCCTTTCTTTTGGACTGTTTGAGAAGTCAGTAAAGATTGCAAGATTTAATCTTTGAATCAGGATATATCAGATTCTATATTTGCCAAAGCTGATTTCTCGGGTTTGTCAAATTTCATTTGGTTAGTCCCGGCCCTGAATTAGTTTCCCCTTCTCAATACTCTGTGACAACTGACATTCCTCTCAGAAATATAATGACATATAATTGAAATATTAGAACAAAAAACCATTTCATACAATTAGGTACATTACAGTATTCTCAACGTGTATAGGTGCATAGGTGAACCTATACTCAACGTGCACCTATACTATACTCAACGTGCATAGGTGTGACTACAAGAATTTAGACGCCATGAATATTTTTTCAATTAAGAATTTTGAAAATATTCACAGGGGTATTTTTTATAAGGTCATGTTGACGATTTGTATTGGTGTTTTTCAATTTGCTTATTGAAAATGTTGAAACCATCATGATCATCAGAAACATCATTGAGTGTCTTGTCTCCTTTTATATTATTATTTATCTTAGTGTTTGTCTTTAGATTGATTAGGACAGAGTTGTGTCCACTTGAGATTTTTACGATTCGATTTGAATATTCTTCTAATTGAGTTTAGTCAATTAGTAAGTATTTATCGCCTAAAGCTGTTAAAGAGATTATGCTCTTGACGCCAATCCTTTTACATGGTTTTCCCTGGTTTTGTAGTTTTCATGTTGCGTTTCCACGAAACAATGGAAAATGTTTTTGTGTGTGATTTTTTCAGATTCCAATTAAATATTGATATGAATGCTCTTGACGCCAATCCTTTTACATGGTTTTCCCTGGTTTTGTAGTTTTCATGTTGCGTTTCCACGAAACAATGGAAAATGTTTTTTTGCGTGTGATTTTTTCAGATTCCAAGTAAATATTGATATGGTGTTGGTAGAAACATGAGACTGTTTTAGACCGAAGAAAAAGGTGAAAGCAGTTTCATTTGAAATAGGTACAAAAATATAATTTTCTTGAATAATGTTATTTTTTCACATGAAACGGTAATATTTCTTTGTGTAAACAGGAACTCCTTTACAAGTAACTGTTTTAGACCGAAGAAAAAGGTGAAAGCAGTTTCATTTGAAATAGGTACAAAAATATAATTTTCTTGAATAATGTTATTTTTTCATATGAAACGGTAATATTTCTTTGTGTAAACAGGAACTCCTTTACAAGTATACCGGTGAAATAGGTACAAAAATATAATTTTCTTGAATAATGTTATTTTTTCACATGAAACGGTAATATTTCTTTGTGTAAACAGGAACTCCTCTACTACCGATACAAATCTAATGTCCTAATAATTTATTAACCTGTTACGTTACCTAGGTATTAGTGTGACATGTTTCAAGAAGCAAACGGCAATGTGGTTTTGCAAAACGCCAAGAGCCCAGACTGGGGGCTATAGACACATAACAGACCAACTTTGCGAAATTGCTTCCATGTATTTCCACCCACATTGATTTGTTACGAAACTCAAGAGAAATTAACACTCAAAGTTTGAATTTTATTTGTGTAGGTAACCCTATGAGTTTCGTAAACTCTCATTACAGTATCGTCCATTAGGTTGCTGTATGGTATTAATCTTCCGCCCATTTAAAGCACCACTAATTAAAGCTATAGACAAGCAACAAGTCTAAATTATAGGATTCTAATTCTAATGATATTGACAAGCAGAAAAAAAGAAAATGTCTGGTATATTTGAAGCAAATTTAGTCACACTTGAAGAGGCAAATAACCTCTTACATCTGAGAGTTTTGTTTTTTCAGTGTGAAGTTCACACAGGGTATACGCCAGTTTCAAGCTCTTCAGAAAACTCCATCGCTCTAATTCTGAGCAGTCAAAACTGAAATGAAAAAATGATGAAAAGAAGGCAGAGTCTCCTGGTTAACTTGTTTCTAATAGAATGTCACACTTGAAGAGGCAAATAACCTCTTACATCTGAGAGTTTTGTTTTTTCAGTGTGAAGTTCACACAGGGTATACGCCAGTTTCAACCTCTTCAGAAAACTCCATCGCTCTAATTTTGAGCAGTCAAAACTGAAATGAAAAAAATGATGAAAAGAAGGCAGAGTCTCCTGGTTAACTTGTTTCTAATAGAACTGAAGGTTGTAGATCAAAGCATAGTCCATAGAAATCCAAATGATTCTCTGTCGGCCTCCATCCTGATTGTCAAGAACTTCTTGTAGGCACACGAACAACATAAATGACATTGCGTGACCTACCAATAACAGTCATAAACAAAGGAGATGTGAAGTTCATAAATACAAGCATAGTAATAGATTCTGTTATCGTAATAGTTACTGTTATAATTTGACGCACAGCTCGCAGACGCTGATTGTACTGTTTCTTCTTTCCTTAGATACCTAGGGATACAATAGTAAGGCGCTTCTAACAGTGGGGGCTCTGAATTCAGCAAATTCCGAAAATATTGACGTCCGGGAACTGAAGAACGGTTTGAAAATACCCTCGGAGGATTTTTTTTTTTCCTATCCAATTGAGAACAATGGAAAACCTATCGCACAGCAGACAATTGAAATGGATTCAGTCTGACTGACAATACCTATATACTCATACAATGTTTTCTAATTTCAATGAGATGTATAGGTCTGGTGGAACTTGGATATAGGTACGTAATATCCCAAGTCACCATGGTTACATTACGACAATACCTATATACTCATACAATGTTTTCTAATTCCAATGAGATGTATAGGTCTGGTGGAACTTGGATATACGTAATATCCCAAGTTACCATGGTTACATTACCATCAGATTTGTTAAGTAGTTATTTTACATGCGTACATACACGTCGACCATTGAAAGTTGTATGCCAATTATTGGAACAAACATCAATGACAGTTTTCCTTAGAGTAGATGATCTAATAGTTGATCCACACAAGACTCTCTATTGATAATTTGATATTGGTCCATATTACTACTCTCATTTTCTTTTAGACCTTTTTTTCCAAGGTTCGTTTGTGTTGATCCACAAGACTCTCTATTGATAATTTGATATTGGTCCATATTACTATACTCTCATTTTCTTTTAGACCTTTTTTTCCAAGGTTTGTTTGTGATCCATCGTTTAGAATAGGAGCAGATTGGTCAAATCTCTAGCATTAGGACCTCAAGAATCGTTGCGTTACCGTTGGTTCAGACTTACCAAGTGTTTGGTTCACACTTCATCCTTAGCTGAAATCTTTAATTTTCCTCATTCGACACTGTTTATGTTTCAAACGTTTATGTAAATTTCAAGTAAATGAGCCTCCATTTTATTTTATGCGGGTCTGAAAGCGTATCCATAGGTATAAAAATAGGCACGATCATACTATTAATATTTCGTATGCAGTAAGGTGCACAAAACGTAAAAATACGGTATAGGTAACATATAACATGGACTGTGCTTCATCCTTAGCTGAAATCTTTAATTTTCCTCATTCGACACTGTTTATGTTTCAAACGTTTATGTAAATTTCAAGTAAATGAGCCTCGATTTTATTTTATGCGGGTCTGAAAGCGTATCCATAGGTATAAAAATAGGCACGATCATACTATTAATATTTCGTATGCTGTAAGGTGCACAAAACGTAAAAATACGGTATAGGTAACATATAACATGGACTGTTTTAAAACGTATTTCACAGTGGAATATGGAGGAAAACGCCTAGGTACCCATTTAACTCCTTTATGAAAAGTCTTTCAAAGCTTTATTTTTGCTCGAGATTGGTTGCATCAAATCTAAAATTTATTAATTTATCATGTGTTTAAAACGTATTTCACAGTGGAATATGGAGGAAAACGCCTAGGTACCCATTTAACTCCTTTATGAAAAGTCTTTCAAAGCTTTGTTTTTACTCGAGATTGGTTGCATCAAATCTAAAATTTATTCATTTATCGCCTTTTTACTGATTTTGATGCCAACCTCCTGAAAGTTTAGAAATGGTAGGAATATGAATGAGTAGGTCTCTCAAAAGGTACTAATTTAGGTCACATGAACATGATAAGAGAGTATTGATTGATTTATTGTTTATTTCTCTATTGTGCTCCCTCAAAACTAAAACTCAGACTAGTATCTCTCAAAAGGTACTAATTTAGGTCACATGAACATGATAAGAGAGTATTGATTGATTTATTGTTTATTTCTCTATTGTGCTCCCTCAGAACTAAAACTCAGACACGTATATATTATGGAGTATAAATAACATTATTGTGCTTTATTTGTGTTTCGAAAAGGAAAGGAAAACATATATGAGATCTACAGAGGCACATGGCCTAGCCCTGTCCCCCTTCCTTTAGTTTTACATCCCAATTTAAACTTAAAATATGTTTTTGCTGGAATTATTCCAGTTCCATATACCTCCAGTTTTTATGAACGGAACGCTCAAACCGTTCCGTCTTTATTTTCTCTTGTGAATCAAATTATTGAAATTTATGCATACGTATTTTTTACTTTTTTTTTATTTGAAAAGAAAATCCATTTCTTTTAAATCAGACTAAAATAGTTGAACGGAACGCTCAAACCGTTCCGTCTTTATTTTCTCTTGTGAATCAAATTATTGAAATTTATGCATACGTATTTTTTACTTTTTTTTATTTCAAAAGAAAATCCATTTCTTTTAAATCAGACTAAAATAGTTTAATTCCTTTATAGCTCAATTTACATTTTATAAACTTGTTTCTTCTTGAATGAGAAAGAGGTGTCGTTTCATTTGTCGTTTGTAAATATCTATAAAGTTTCAGTTAGGTAAGTGATTTAAATCGTAACTGCCTATTTCTGTTCGAATTCGAGGTACGTATATAGGTATATTCAATTACTCTTACTGTGCTAGGTAAGTTGGAGATAAATCCAAAAGCTTCAAAGATACCTTTTGTCGAACTGTAAGGACTAAAATAGTTTAATTCCTTTATAGCTCAATTTACATTTTATAAACTTGTTTCTTCTTGAATGAGAAAGATGTGTCGTTTCATTTGTCGGGTGTAAATATCTATAAAGTTTCAGTTAGGTAAGTGATTTAAATCGTAACTGCCTATTTCCGTTCGAATTGGAGGTACGTATATAGGTATATACTCAATTACTCGTACTGTGCTAGGTAAGTTGGAGATAAATCTAAAAGCTTCAAAGATACCTTTTGTCGAACTGTAAGGACCCATAACACGGGCGTTATTTTTATTGTTACTACAAAAGCTCATCAAACAGACATACCACATTGTCTATTTTATCTGTTTCCAATTAGAGATGTGAATTTATTTGTCTAGCGTACATATCTACATTATTATCTACAAAGTTCATATTGATATATTCATATTGATTGGGTTTCAGTATTATGGAAAAGAATAGATTAACAAAAAAAAAAAAAAAAATCGTTTTGCAGATCTTGAGCAGCTCAAAATACGCCTAATAGTCGATTTCTTATGGGAATAAAGGGATGAACTAATTGTCCTCCAAGGAAATGTAGTTCACAATGTTTGTTTATTTAAGTGGATCTATGGGCATTCTAAGTACTCCTCGAATAGGGAACAAAGACAAATATAGGAACAAATGAGAGGAGATAATACGTCGAAACAATGATATTATCTGAGTTCTCTGAGATTGGGTTTCCTTCCCATGATGGGTTTAGATTGAAACAATTCATACTTAATAGCACCAACACTGAGCGCGTTATTTTAATTACCTATAGAAATTTATTGGTATAAAGAACATCAGAAATACCATTAAATAAATTTTGTATAGTGAATTTTAAATTCGTGTAGGCAGCTCGGAATGGTCACTTGGTCAGCAGTGTCAGCACCCATCTTTAAGTACCTATGATTAAATTTTATTATTATTTTTAAATTAGGCAATAAAGAAAGATCTTTGATGTTTTTGATATCCTTATGTGTTTGGCTTCTTTGTTTATATTTCATAATACTCGTAACCATAACAATTCCTTAATTTTGAGCCTATATAAAATGTTGAATCTGATTCATTTATGAATCCGATGAAGTGTCCTCAGAACTCAAAAAAGCGTAAAAAGAAATAAAAATTCGGCCGGACTACTCCCAAAAAGACCACGATAACTACCTACGTGCTGTTATGTAGGCCTAGAATTTTAGTGACATTTCTATGAGCTATAAAAATATTATTATTTTTCCCTCGAAACTTTTGGAATGCTTTTTCACCAAAGTTTCTTGCTGATGATTCAATTAGTACGAGGAGAACAATTGGTACGCTGTGCCAATCTGAATTTGAAGTCTGCTATGAAACGTTCAATAATAAATTTCACGCTGTGTTTATTCATAAGAGAAAAAATGATGTACCTACGAGCTATACGTACAAGTAAAACAGTAATCTTGTTAAATACATGGTTTGATGTGTCCAAAATTTGTAAAATTATGAAAATGTTAATGAACCATGAAATTTCAAATTCTATATGGGCTATACAATATTTGTGTTAAATGTGGCTGGCAAACGAGAAATATTTTCCTGGCAATTTACATAATGGAGTCTGTACTGCTCGTGGGCTTTTTACCCGTTTACCAGCCTCTTTAGTTAAGCTATACGCTATTCGTAACATTTATAATTATGTGTTTTAGTTTGCTCGTGTTTAATTTGTTTGTTTTTTTTCTTCTGTTTTCAGAAAGAAGAAGAAGAGCGACAGTAGCAATGACCTGTCAGTACAACTTGATGTGTTTGATGAACAGAAGGAGAGTGATGAGGCCCAAATATTAGGCGCTCCAGATGGTGTGGATTTGAACTCACATCTGGACGTGTTCTATGCAGTGTTGAGACAGGTAAATAGTCCCTGCTAGTACAGTTGACTAAGGTAGAATTTGGATTCGTAACGGAGGAAAATTACGTAATAAAAAAATGTTCCACGATTCAACAATAAATTTAATTTTCCAATCACAACTTTATTAGTTCCTCGTTTTCATGCACAATTGGCTTGGTGCTTGGTTAAACAAAGTAATAAATTCGCTCACTAAGCCTCATTCTAGTATCTAGTATGTACCAAGACGTAATGCTAATTTTCTTTTCCAAACGAACCGTGGTTGATTCTAAATTTCTAAGTAGGAGAATAAACATTGTAAACAATAAGGAAAACATACCTGGTAGCCCTTGAACCCCTTGATATAAACATTACAGCGTTGGGCAAGACGCAATGGACATTTGATCTGAAATTTTAACGGGCGAAAAACAATTCTAAATTTCTAAGTAGGAGAATAAACATTGTAAACAATAAGGAAAACATACCTGGTAGCCCTTGAACCCCTTGATATAAACATTAGAGCGTTGGGCAAGACGCAATGGACATTTGATCTGAAATTTTAACGGGCGATAACGGCGGAAGTTGGGATCTGTCAGACCCTTTTTTAAAAATGATGTTTTTGGCAAATCCACTAACAAAATATTAACTCCTCTCTTCCCCCTACCCTTTCTCTTCCTGTGTAAACTGTACCGGTGTACGAGTACTTACCTGTTGGAAAATTTTATAATTTTGGCATAGGTACCCTAAGAGATCTTTTTGGGTTATTAATGTCACTTTTTAAATATAGAAGTTTTATTTACAACGGAAATTCTCAGCACAATTTTCTATCAATGGTAAAACACCTCAAGTAAATTCCCATCAATGGTAAAACTACTCATTCAATACTTGCAGGTTGTAGGCCGACACAACATCTGGTCCCTAGTGGCAAGAAGCCACGAGCATTCTCCGCAGACAATTCTGGACTGGGCAGAAATGGAGGGACTATTCTGTCAGCAAACTCTGTCCACTCCCACGCCCACTTCCCAGTCTTCCCCCCGAGCGTCCAGAAGTGAATCCGCAGACAAACGTAAAGACGTTACCTCAGAAGTAAGTATCACTGTTCTAGCTAAAGACAACCGTGTAATATTGCCTTTTCATTCAAAGGTTGCTGATTCGAATGTATTACGCGACAGTTGGCACGTCAAGAATTCCTCTTAAGTTGTTGAAGTGACCGAAGAGAATGATGAATGGTCTAGCAATAATAGGTGTATATTGAGATTGAATGGACCATTCTTGTATTATAGACTTGAACTTGACATTTGGCGCAAGTTACCGGCCTGCAGAAGTAGTAGCCTTCTGAGATCAAAACAATACACGCAATCCATCATAATCCAATGATCATATTTTAAATTTGATAGCTGTAATAAACCAAATCGATATCCTACCAGTCGCGGTGATTCCTTTTCCTGACAAAATTATTGATTTGTATCTCTCAAGGGCGCAGTCAATTTGAAACTTGATTTTTCGTTTATTGAGTTAAGCAGTCAGGTACTGATTTTAATGGCTCCATAATGATTGGTGGGAAGTAAAAGTGGTTTGATCAAAATTCGCAAATGTTACTTTTATAATGGTTGTATTATTATAAGGATTGAATATTTTCCAGACAAAGTTGATTGCTCTATTACATTTTCTTGGAACCTTTCCCGAAATTGCAAGGTAACAAACTTCTCATACAAAGGTTTCTACCGAGTGAGCCTCTGTATTTTATCAATTGTACTGGTACTACCTATAACAATTGACAGATCAAATGCTTGTCGTAACAATGACAATGTGGTAAAGAGATTCAACAAACGTTTTACATAAGGAATCAGGAAATTTCAAGTTCAAAATGAAAACAATAAAATAGCATTACATTACAACATACTTGTTATTGGCTTTGAAATCCAATAGTAATACCGCAGTATCTGTGTATTAAGTCTATGTGATCAGATAATGTAGTGTAGAATTCGCCCAACACGATAGCCCTACCTCTACGCTCGATCCTTAGTAATGAGCAATTGAGCACCTCAGCACCCTTGACAAGATACAGATATTCATTATTTTATTTAAATACCGCATCAGAGTGATATCATGAATAATGTTACCCTTCTGCTTCTCATGTGTTGAGCCGGCCAGGCAGAAAACAATATTACCTTAGAAGTACTGAAATTCAAAGTCATCTTGAAATTAATCCATGTTCAATGATGTTCGACACCGTAAGAAAATAGTAATGTAGGGACCAGCCCTCATTGAAGGGTATAAAATAATGATTATCGCTATTATAGTATTCCATAAAAAGCTAAATAAATAATAATAATTATAATAATAATAAATCCTATAGGTTTTTGGGAGTAAGTATCCTGGAAAAGAGTAGATAAAGAAAAAAAAATCGTTTTGCATATCTTGAGCAGCACAAAATACGCCTAATAGTCGATTTCTTATGGGAATAAAGGGATGAACTAATTGTCCTCCAAGGAAATGTAGTTCACAATGTTTGTTTATTTAAGTGGATCTATGGCATTCTAAGTACAACTCGAATAGGGAACAAAGACAATTATAGGAACAAATGAGAGGAGATAATACGTCGAAACAATGATATTATCTGAGTTCTCTGAACATAATTAGTTTTGAGAAATAACTTTGTAGGATGGTTTATACAGGGTGACCGCGAAGTATTTGAAATCAAGGTTAACCTGTTAGGTGTGAGTTAAGGAGAGTAGAAACAAGGTATGCTCACGTTTCTGTTGGCAATGGCGAATTGTACTAGTTGACAATTTGTAAAAGTGGGCTCAAGTTGAATTCTAGCACAAAAATTGTGATTTATTTTTCTATATCAGTTTGTATAAATATATAACCTGAAAGTCTTTGATTGTGTCTTTCAAAAAGGTCACTTTGTTTGGACTTGTGATTTATTTTTCTATATCAGTTTGTATAAATATATAACCTGAAAGTCTTCGATTGTGTCTTTCAAAAAGGTCACTTTGTTTGGAAGCTAATGCATATTCGTGTTTGATTTTTAATCTCACCGTTTGTCAGATATCTCAGGCTCAAAATGTTTTTGTTTACAATTTCTATTCAGCGATAACTATGAGGAAACTTGGCAATCGTAATTATACCTGTGACAAGAGCATCAGGCTCAAAATGTTTTTGTTTACAATTTCTATTCAGCGATAACTATGAGGAAACTTGGCAATCGTAATTATACCTGTGACAAGAGCGTCTACGTTCAGTATCCCTAGTGTGAAGTTTGTTTTTGTCTACAACAACTTCATTGGCATTGTTGGCAAAGTTTGCAAGTTATACTTCAAACATAATGAAATAGTAAAACGAACAGGCCTTCACATTTCCCAATACAGTAAGCGAGATTGAAGTTTTACCTAGCCCCGGGGCCGCTGTTAACAATTTGCTAAAAACGGAAAATGATCGGTATTAGACCAAGCGAATAAGTACGAGATCTTCTGTTGGAATACTGTTAAATATCCGGTACAGCACAAAAACGTTCTTAGAACATTCCTATAAGTGGTGTATGATTGAAGTTTTACCTAGCCCCGGGGCCGCTGTTAACAATTTGCTAAAAACGGAAAATGATCGGTATTAGACCAAGCGAATAAGTACGAGCTCTTCTGTTGGAATACTGTTAAATATCCGGTACAGCACAAAAACGTTCCTATAAGTGGTGTATGTTTTACCAATCAACCTGGCACTTTTGACGTTCCAAAACTTGCCCAAACCCCTGTATCTCTCTACTAATGGAAACTTTTGGAATGCTTTTTCACCAAAGTTTCTTGCTGATGATTCAATTAGTACGAGGAGAACTATTGGTACGCTGTGCCAATCTGAACTTGAAGTCTGCTATGAAACGTTCAATAATAAATTTCAAGCTGTGTTTATTCATAAGAGAAAAAATAATGTACCTACGAGCTATACGTACAAGTAAAACAGTAATCTTGTTAAATACAAACATGGTTTGATGTGTCCAAAATTTGTAAAATTATGAAAATGTTAATGAACCATGAAATTTCAAATTCTATATGGGCTATACGATATTTGTGTTACATGTGGCTGATTTATAAGGCGACTGGTAAACGAGAAATATTTTCCTGGCAATGTACATAATGGAGTCTGTACTGCTCGTCGGCTTTTTACCCGTTTACCAGCCTCTTTAGTTAAGCTATACGCTATTCGTAACATTTATGTGTGTTTTAGTTTGCTCGTGTTTAATTTGTTTGTATACAAACATGGTTTGATGTGTCCAAAATTTGTAAAATTATGAAAATGTTAATGAACCATGAAATTTCAAATTCTATATGGGCTATACAATATTTGTGTTAAATGTGGCTGGCAAACGAGAAATATTTTCCTGGCAATTTACATAATGGAGTCTGTACTGTTCGTCGGCTTTTTACCCGTTTACCAGCCTCTTTAGGCTATACGCTATTCGTAACATTTATATGTGTTTTAGTTTGCTCGTGTTTAATTTGTTTGTTTTTTTTCTTCTGTTTTCAGAAAGAAGAAGAAGAGCGACAGTAGCAATGACCTGTCAGTACAACTTGATGTGTTTGATGAACAGAAGGAGAGTGATGAGGCCCAAATATTAGGCGCTCCAGATGGTGTGGATTTGAACTCGCATCTGGACGTGTTCTATGCAGTGTTGAGACAGGTAAATAGTCCCTGCTAGTACAGTTGACTAAGGCAGAATTTGGATTCGAAGTAGGTGGAAGATTTGGATCCCAGTAGTGACTTAAGTCAATTCGGAGAAGAGCGTATTGTAAGATTATGTACAAGCATACAGCTAGGTGGAAGCACATGGGAACCTTGCTAATAAATACCTTGCTAGTATGACCTGTCAGTACAACTTGATGTGTTTGATGAACAGAAGGAGAGTGATGAGGCCCAAATATTAGGCGCTCCAGATGGTGTGGATTTAAACTCGCATCTGGACGTGTTCTATGCAGTGTTGAGACAGGTAAATAATCCCTGCTAGTACAGTTGACTAAGGTAGAATTTGGATTCGAAGTAGGTGGAAGATTTGGATCCCAGGAGTGACTTAAGTCAATTCGGAGAAGAGCGTATTGTAAGATTATGTACAAGCATACAGCTAGGTGGAAGCACATGGGAACCTTGCTAGTAACTGTTTCTTTTCCACTTTACTTTCAGGTAGCAGAAACTCCCCAGGAGATCCCATTCCTCAGCATCCTGCAACATCTGTTGCGCATAGACCCGAAGGAAGCTGTTAGTGACATCATCTGGGACACTGCCGAGACTCTGGTACATCGCGCCACGCTGCTTGAGTCCCGTCAAGACGCTACCAAGCTGTTGCGCTCACCCAGTCTGCAGAATAAACTGTGCTGCCACGGGCACAGGGGGTTTTATCTCAGGTTATTATCTTTAATTATACAGATTCTATAATTAGGATCTCCTATACACATGTAGACAATAAGAACTCCAAGATATTTGTTGTCGATAAATTGTGCTTTGGACGAGAAAAAGTTTGGGCGTTTGATTCTATTTACTTTTACGGATTCAATCCGTAATTTGGACGAGAAAAAGTTTGGGCGTTTGATTCTATTTACTTTTACGGATTCAATCCGTAGACGACAGGGAGGTTCGTCCAGATGACTTGGAAAGACTATTTTATAGGTATGAACAAAATGCTACATAATGAAATAAAGGAGAGATTGAAGACGATCAATAGTACAGATGACTTAGAAAGACTATTTTATAGGTATGAACAAAATGCTACATAATGAAATAAAGGAGAGATTGAAGACGATCAATAGTATGAGTGATCTCTATGATTACCTATTTTTTCATTAGAGAAACGGACTCTCCTATCTACTGTATGATTACCTATTTTTTCATTAGAGAAACGGACTCTCCTATCTACTGGTTCAAGTTCAACCCTTTTCACTCATTCTGTTTTTCATTACCTATTTGTTAATTTCGCTAGATCTGTGTACTTTTGACCTGGTTTGACGGTAGTTTGACAACAATGAGTAAGCATGAAGTACACTGGTTCAAGTTCAACCCTTTTCACTCATTCTGTTTTTCATTATTTGTTAATTTCGCTAGATCTGTGTACTTTTGACCTGGTTTGACGGTAGTTTGACAGCAATGAGTAAGCATGAAGTATTCTAATGTCATCGGTATTCTTCCTGTTTGCAGATTTTACTTTTGGACGGCAAGAGAAGCTTGAATGTAAATATCTTCTTGAAACAGTTCCGTAGTTCCAACGAAGACATAATCCATCTGATCAAGAATGGCGATCACGACGAAATTGGAACTGAAAAGTTGCGCGGACTTTTGAAAATATTACCTCAGCTGGATGAATTGGAAATGTTGCGCAACTTCGATGGCGACAAGAGTCGTCTTGGAAACGCTGAAAAGTTCTTGTTGCAGCTCATTCAAGTGCCCAAGTAAGTGTTTAGAAAATCAGAAAATGTAGAGTAAGGTCTCCTCTTACGTAGGGCACAAGGCTGTCTACTACACTACATGTTGTGTTCTATCAAAGTCTAGGTAGTACTTTTCAATTTCCTTATTTCATTTTTGCTTTATTAATATTTGTACCTAGTCTTGTTGAAAGGAAATGATAACTATTACTCTTCATTTTCGGTTCCAACTTCGATGGCGACAAGAGTCGTCTGGGAAACGCTGAAAAGTTCTTGTTGCAGCTCATTCAAGTGCCCAAGTAAGTGTTTAGAAAATGAAAAAATGTAGAGTAAGGTCTCCTCTTACGTAGGGCACAAGGCTGTCTACTACACTAGTAACACTACATGTTGTGTTCTATCAAAGTCTAGGTAGTACTTTTTAATTTCCTTATTTCATTTTTGCTTTATTAATATTTGTAGTCTTGTTGAAAGGAAATGATAACTATTACTTTTCACTTTCGGTTCATTTCCTTTTCCTTTCAATATTTCATGGAACTTCACAAAGTTACTGAGTCTTCCATCAAGATTTGTAGCCTTACTTTGCTTTTGGAACCTTTTTGCCAAAAGGCCAAAGGACGCCTTTTGACGATCAAGTAGAACATTGTTTTGACTATTATTTTCGGTTCATTTCCTTTTCCTTTCAATATTTCATGGAACTTCACAAAGTTACTGAGTCTTCCATCAAGATTTGTAGCCTTACTTTGCTTTTGGAACCTTTTTGCCAAAAGGCCAAAGGACGCCTTTTGACGATCAAGTATAATATTGTTTTGACTATTTTGTTTCAGCTACAAACTGAGAATCGAAAGCATGTTACTGAAGGAAGAATTTGCCACAAATATGAGCTATTTGGAACCCAGCATCAATTCCATGATAGTTGCTGGAGAAGGTATGTTTGTTTTTCCATAGTCAATTTATTTTATTTATTTATGATGTCAGAAAACTGATGTTCCTAAGGTCATAGGTCTAAGTACTAATACGCATGTTACTGAAGGAAGAATTTGCCACAAATATGAGCTATTTGGAACCCAGCATCAATTCCATGATAGTTGCTGGAGAAGGTATGTTTTTCCATTGTCAATTTATTTTATTTATTTATGATGTCAGAAAACTGATGTTCCCAAGGTCATAGGTCTAAGTACTAATACATACCTATTAGTTCTTATTACCAATTTTCCATTTTTCTTCCAGATTTGATGTCAAACAAGGCCTTACAAGAAGTTCTCTACATGGTTATATGTGCTGGGAATTTCCTCAATTCGGTAAGTTGCAATCACCTTTAAATGTAAAAGTAGAGTTATAATATTACCCATGTAGGTACTTGTTCTCTTTGCGGATGGGCAAATGTTCTCTACATGGTTATATGTGCTGGGAATTTCCTCAATTCGGTAAGTTGCAATCACCTTTAAATGTAAAAGTAGAGTTATAATTACCCATGTAGGTACTTGTTCTCTTTGCGGATGGGCAAATAATAGACTAAATAGACCATCAAGCAAGGCAATTTGCATTGCAATCCCTCCATTCCGTTTTATTTACCCTAATGGCAGGATATTTATGTAAGGATTTTTTCCCCGTGCTGGGAATTTCCTCAATTCGGTAAGTTGCAATCACCTTTAAATGTAAAAGTAGAGTTATAATTACCTATGTAGGTACTTGTTCTCATTGTGGATGGGCAAATAATAGACCATCAAGCAAGGTAATTTACATTGCAATCCCTCCATTCCGTTTTATTTACCCTAATGGCAGGATATTTATGTAAAGATTTTTTTCCACACCAAAGAAAGTAAAATTTTGCATGTAAGATGGGTCCAAAGTGAATTTCCGGAGATAAAATAGTCCCCTGCTTGGATCTCCAGATCAGGATAGCTTTGTGTTCTAACATCTTTATAGAATGCTGGCGGAATGCCTGTCGTGGAAGCCAGCTGGCAAAGTAGGAAAATATTGGGACGCGTGGGAAAATGACCTAATGGTCAATTGACATTCTTTTGCATATTTTATTTACCCTAATGGCAGGATATTTATGTAAAGATTTTTTTCCACACCAAAGAAAGTAAAATTTTGCATGTAAGATGGGTCCAAAGAGAATTTCCGGAGATAAAATAGTTCCCTGCTTGGATCTCCAGATCAGGATAGCTTTGTGTTCTAACATCTTTATAGAATGCTGGCGGACTGCCTGTCGTGTAAGCCAGCTGGCAAAGTAGGAAAATATTGGGACGCGTGGGAAAATGACCTAATGGTCAATTGCCATTCTTTTGCATAGATGAATTCCTTTGCATACTTATAATGTTTTTAATTTTCTTTCCATAAAACATCTCTTTTTGTTCCTACATTTACACATAAATGTATTTTTCATTTTTATTATTTTAATTATTTTAATAAAATCCTGTCACTTCAAATAAAGTATTTATTAAAGTGAGATATACTTAGATGTTTCCTGCTTTTAATGTTTTTCTTACAGGGTGGAAATAGATATTTCTTGCATCATTATGCTTTTCTTACAGGGTGGTTATGCAGGCAATGCGGCAGGAGTCAAGCTGAGTTCTCTACAGAAACTGACGGACATCCGAGCTAACAAACCTGGCATGAATCTCATTCACTATGTCGCTCTGGTAAGACAACTCACAGTTTCAAAAATTGTACGTATTTGAAAAATTGGAAAATTAAACACCTCTGGGTATCTCAGCTCAGAAAGAACTTAGATAGGAGTAATCTCATAATTGAATTTCATCCAACTACGATCAAAAACCATTCTCTCTTGAGATTCATCAATAGAATATCTATTTGATGTACCTACAAAGGTACAATAAAATACCCAGGCTGATTTTATTCATGAGTTTATTATTCTTTCAGCAAGCTGAGAAGAAACGGAAGGAGCTTTTAAACTTTACTGAAGATATGGGATTCCTGGAAGAAGCAACCAAGTAAGTAGATATGTACTTACCTATTAGGTACCTACTTTATAGAGGGGCCCCAACTATAAAGGCTTTGTAGGTATACTTTTCATAATAAGGCAGGGCATAATAACAAGGAAGAAAATAATAAGACACACATTACTGATTACCTTGTCAGTCAGTAAATACATGGTATTTTCCTCATCCCTCAGGACAACTGTGGAGCAATTACAAAATGAAATCAACGCCTTGGACTCCAGAATCAAACAGATTTGCAAACAAGTTGAATTACCAACCACCCGGCCAGAGCTGAAGTTACAGATGGAAGATTTCTTGAAGGTAATTTAAGAAAACATCATTAAATCTACAATATGTTGCAATAATCTCTCCCATTTCTTAAATGTCTTTAGGAGGGAGAGATTTCCATATTTTATTTAAATTTATCAATATAAATCTTTTTCCCAATAATGTTAAGACCAACGATTTGTTCAAAACTGGTTTTCATATTATAAAATGCTGTCAAGTAATCAAAAGTTATATTCCTCATAAAACTTTGTGGGGGACTTCTAGCATTTATTCACGCCTAATAGCTGTACCCTCATTCAATAGAAATAAAAGGTTATTTATTAATTTCGGCTAATTATTACGTTTACGGGCGATAAAATTAATTGATTTCTAAAACACTCATAAACACATTCAGCGTCCATCTTGAATTCTTGATCTTCGAAATATTCATGTTAAGGTTGTGTTCATCATTGATAAACTGCAGCATCTTCTCATTACAAGACTTGATAACTCATCTTTCGCCTTGACCCAGACTTTACCTGTAGATTACTAATGAGTCGCTATAGACTGGACCCACAAATTACTATCGGTTGCATCACAAAGCACCAGGGGGAAGAAGTCAGGTTATTTTGGATGGAAAACGAGTTGTCCGAAATTTATGCATGCCTAAATTTAAAATTCATCTCTTGGTTTTGGGCTTGGAGGCCTAAGGGCATGTCAAATCTAAAATGTCGCACAAGTTATAAACCAGTGTACTCCGAATGGAAACCAACTTTCGACAAAACAGATGTGGTTGGCGCAATGGAAGCGATAGCCGGTTTGTGTTTGGACATTTATTTTTTATTACCCAATTTTAATCAGGAAAATTATTATAATGATGGATGGATTTAACCAGGAAATAAATAAACGAGACACATCTTGCTCCAATCTGTTATGAAAAAAATTATCTAAATTGGGAGATTCCAGTATCCTTTGCACTTATAAGTAAACCTCTTGTTTGATTGAACAGTCTTACCCTTCGAACCGTATCTTCTTGCCTTTGGGCATGGTTTGACTATGTATTTACACTAATCATTTCATAATTTATTGGTTTTTATGGTAATTTCAGAAGCACAACCTGCGGTCAAAGACAAGTCTCTGTGGAGGAAGTCAAACTTGAATGTTGCCAATTCAACGGAGGAAATTGAAGCAGATGCAAGGAAAATTAAACGAATGAAATCTCAAACTAATCAAGAACCTGTTTCAACACTACAGGTAAACCATTGATTTACCTAGATATACCCCAGGTACCTATTTGACATAAATGTCAAATCTAAAATGTCGCAATACTATTCTTTACTTTGAGTAAGTGTTATAGAGGTTATCTCAGTAAGGGTAAGGGCCCACTTGTTTTTCAAAGATGGCACATCAGGTGTCTACTTCTATTGGAGAAAAAGGTTGATATATTAATTCATTTACTTGAGATTAGTGACTTAGCAGACATAACCCGTCAAATCTAAAATGTCGCAATACTATTCTTTACTTTGAGTAAGTGTTATAGAGGTTATCTCAGTAAGGGTAAGGGCCCACTTGTTTTACAAAGTTGGCACATCAGGTGTCTACTTCTATTGGAGAAAAAGGTTGATTAATTCATTTACTTGAGATTAGTGACTTAGCAGACATAACCTAACATTTTACTCGTATTTAACATATTTAAATAGATGGTCAAAAAGGGGAAGGTATAAACCCATATACGGTACAACTATGCCTATTTGCTGGTAGTCTTAAAATCCAGGTTAATCACTCACTATTTTTGGGAAAAAAGGGATGATAAAAAAATGCTTAGGCAAGTATTTTTCCCCCACCAAAGAAAGTAAAATTTTGCATGTAAGATGGGTCCAAAGTGAATTTCCGACAAGTTATAAACCGGTGTACTCCGAATGGAAACCAACTTTCGACAAAACAGATGTGGTTGGCGCAATGGAAGCGATAGCCGGTTTGTATTTGGACATTTATTTTTTATTGCCTAATTTTAATCAGGAAAATTATTATAATGATGGATGGACTTAACCAGGAAATAAATAAACGAGACACATCTTGCTCCAATCTGTTATGAAAAAAAACTAAAAACGGGGTCTGACGTGACGTGGAAAAAATAACAAAAATAACAACACAAATACTAACTAACTTAAATAGGTTTGGTATGGGTTACAACTTGGACAATGTTTGTACAACAAAACCCCGCAGAATTCAACACATCTTTTAATGAATACATCAAATTTTGAGAAGGCAATAGGTAGCCATAATAAATTTATAGACATAATTATTCACTCTTAGCAGTGCTTAAGGTCACCAAAAATGTTAATAGTGAAGAATCGTTGTATTAATATTTTCCAAATTTAAGTTTAAGCAATTATCCGACTAACTTGACTGTCGATCATAAATTTTATTTCTTGTAATGTGTCTGAGCTTTTTAACTAATGAGTGACCTCACTTCTCACTTCTCAAATTCACACAGCCATTATCACGTCATCAGACTAACATTAGCTCTTTCCCAAGAATATTATCCGACTAACTTGACTGTCGATCATAAATTTTATTTCTTGTAATGTGTCTGAGCTTTTTAACTAATGAGTGACCTCACTTCTCAAATTCACACAGCCATTATCATAACATTAGCCCTTTCCCAAGAAATTCTTCGCGTCTTGTGAAATATTCAAATAATTTGAGAAATACCTTCCCAAACAGGCCAAAACGTACCTACCTCAATCCAAATTCATCTCCAATAAATTTCGTGATAACAGATTTGCAATATGCAATCATAGAATTATGATAGGTATCATATTTCTGTTAGTATACATTGAGGATTGCAAAAATTCATTCTGATAGACAATTCCGATTATTGGATAAGAATTATGATAGGTATCATATTTCTGTTAGTATACATTGAGGATTGCAAAAATTCATTCTGATAGACAATTCCGATTATTGGATATAGGTACATATCTAAAAGTAGGTACCTCTACCAGTTAATCTCATACTTCTCTCAAGATACTGTTGTACCGAGAATATTTTTATTACTCTGTCTACTGCATCTTTCAGACAATACCGGAAAAAATGAGGACGAAGTAAATTGTATAAAGTCAAGGTCAGAATTGTCGCTCAAAAGGTTTTAGATGAGTCGTACTACAGGAATTATTCCTATAAGGAATTATGTCTTTCTTAATGCGGGAAAATTGATTAAGGGCCGGGGGCGAAGTCTCTTCTTTACAAAATTTATTATTAAAGCTTCCGTAATAAATAAATAATAGACATTCGATTAATCAAGTTTAAGCATTAATAGAATAATGAATAGCCTAAAGGTCTTTTAAACCAAAGATGTTTTTCCTTTTTTAGGTTAACCAAGTTGGGACAAGCCTAACCAACTTAATTTTCATCTTGGTTAGGTAGCCTAAAAAAATAATGGAAAAAAGGCCTCATCAAAGTAACTTGCTGGCCCCGGGTTTTGTAAAGGTCACTTGTACCCAGGGTCCAGGGTTCAAGGGGAGGTAACCTACTCGTTTTTCGTCTTAATTTACCCACTTTTCAACGGATATGAAAAAAATGAAAATAATCCCGACACATTAATGTGCCTTTGGCTCTTCAAGTTCAAGTTTTAAAAGTTATCTTAGGAGGACACTTCACACTCTTTAAGATAACTCACTTATGTAAAAACATAATATTATAAAGAAATATAATTATATTTATATTGTTGATTGATAGATAGTAGATAGGTAGGTGGGTTTTTTATTATTTAATAGGTAGAGATTTTTTTTTTTTAACTTGACCAGATAAATAAAAGTGGTGGCAGATAAGTAATTAAATTTTGCTTCTTCAAACATCCTTGCGGATATGAAATTACTTATGGCACTGAACTAGTGAACTGTGGACTGTGATGGCTTTATGGTAATTACCTATCTGTGGTATAAAATTATGAATTACCACAATTAGTTTAATAAAAAATGTTAGTGTATTCAAAAGATGGGTGTACAGTGTACACTGTGCGTTTTAGATGTGATAAAATGAAAGTTTTAGATGAAATTCAGAGAGCTGCAAAATAATAGGTAGGTATATTAAAGGTGTTTGAAAATGATGAAAATCGAGAAGGACATTGGAGCATTGGTTAGGCACATAAGTAGGTACTTACCTGGTCCCTAATTTTTTAATTACCAATCCCAATTTAATGAAAAGATAATATTCTCTGTGTGAGGAGGAGCCTATCTGTGGTATAAAATTATGAATTACCACAATTAGTTTAATAAAAAATGTTAGTGTATTCAAAAGATGGGTGTACAGTGTACACTTATACCTGAATCTGCGAAGATTAATTAAGTGGATAGGGCCGTTTGTCTGGATGTACCAATCATCACCGAAGGCTTGATTAAAGTAGGTAGGTACATGTGCACTGTTTAGAAAATGACTTTTTAAGTTCTTCTTTTACACAAAACTAACGACGTTTTCAAATTATTCCTTAGCATGTCGGAGTTTTTCCTAGGCAGTAAGCCTATAATCCTTTTTACCTCTTGATAATTTTCAACAATTTTAGCCTTTATTTTCAATTTTAGTGATGATAGAAATGTGACTCAAAAGCATAGTTTCTATAGAAGGCTTTTTATTACTTTCAAAAAACGCAATGAATTTATAAGTTCCCATAAATTGTTAACTAGGTACAAAGGAGTTTCATTTTTTTTCTTTTTACCCATGAAAACTTCGTAACTAAAAATAGGTACTCACTAAAACATCTTTTGAAAAGCTTTTTTCTCTTTCACTTGATATACTTACCTCTATTCACTAGTCATTTAATGCAACTCTCCTTTGCAGTAAAAATCGTATCCCTTCACCTATGTGTAGTATCCATCTACCTTCTCATAACTCTAATATTTGTTGAGAAAAATTCAAAATTCCCATCAGGATTCATAAGCAAGAGGAAAATATCAAAATAACAAATCCTAGTTTAACTATAAACGTGAAATTTTCTTTACCTTTGTCTCTGACGGTTCTTGAAGTGTACAAACTCTTTGAACTACTCATATTATACTTTCTGATAAAAGCGTTTAGAAAAATTTGGTATAACTTATTAATTAGTACAACTAAGTGACTTCCAGAGCTCTATAGAAGGCTTTTTATTACTTTCAAAAAACGCAATGAATTTATAAGTTCCCATAAATTGTTAACTAGGTACAAAGGAGTTTCATTTTTCTTCTTTTTACCCATGAAAACTTCGTAATTAAAAATAGGTACCTACTCATTAAAACATCTGTTGAAAAGCTTTTTTCTCTTTCACTTGATATACCTACCTCTATTTACTAGTCATTTAATGGAACTCTCCTTTGCAGTAAACATCGTATCCCTTTACCTATGTGTAGTATCCATCTACCTTCTCATAACTCTAATATTTGTTGAGAAAAATTCAAAATTCCCATCAGGATTCATAAGCAAGAGGAAAATATCAAAATAACAAATCCTAGCTAAACTATAAACGTGAAATTTTCTTTACCTTTGTCTCTGACGGTTCTTGAAGTGTACAAACTCTTTGAACTACTCATATACTTTCTGATAAAAGCGTTTAGGAAAATTTGGTATAACTAACTAATTAGTACAACTAAGTGACTTCCAGCGTTTAGGAAAATTTGGTATAACTAACTAATTAGTACAACTAAGTGACTTCCAGAGCTCTTCTAAAAGCTCAAATCTTCTCTCCAAATTCTCAAAAACCTGAAATCACGTCAAAATTTCCCATTAGCTTAAACCGGTTCAAAGGGATGAACAGACAAACGGACATTGACTCGTTAAGTACCGGTCTGAACTTGCTGGCAAATACCTTTGCATTTAAATACCTCAAACATACCAACCACACACAATGTTGCAAAGTTTTATTCGAATCATTGATTCCTTTTCGATATAAGTCAATCTTCTCTTTTCTTTCTTTTTCGCGAGATCAGAACTAAGTTTGCACCAACTCCAAACACAAAAAGCCCAATTCCAGGCTTAGATGTCGGGGCTAAACAGCCCTAAAGGATGGGTTAAACTTCTACGAATCTACGAAGTTTGCACGAAAAATAATTTTCCCATTTTCCCAAATTTTGACCTCCAAAAATTTCTCGTTTTCCTTGCAGGCAATCAGCTTCGTGCCAGAGCTCTTCTAAAAGCTCAAATCTTCTCTCCAAATTCTAAAAAACCCGAAATCACGTCAAAATTTCCCATTAGCTTAAACCGGTTTAAAGGGATGAACAGACAAACGGACATTGACTCATTAAGTACCGGTCTGAACTTGCTGGCAAATACCTTTGCATTTAAATACCTCAAACATACCAACCACACACAACGTTGCAAAGTTTTATTCGAATCATTGATTCCTTTTCGATATAAGTCAATGTTGTTCTCTTTTCTTTCTTTTTCGCGAGATCAGAACTAAGTTTGCACGAACTTCAAACACAAAAAGCCCAATCCCAGGCTTAGGTGTCGGGGCTAAACAGCCCTAAAGGATGGGTTAAACGTCTACGAATCTACAAAGTTTGCACGAAAACTAATTTTTTGACTCCTAGTCAAAATTTGACCGTCAAAATTTTCTCGTTTTTCTTGCAGGCAATCAGCTTCGTAGCCCTCTTCATCGCCGTGGTTTCTGCCCAAAGAGGACCACCACAGTATGCCCCCGGCCAGTTCATTCCCATCATCAGCTACCAGAATGAACCCAACCAGGGAGATGGCTCTTACAGATACAGGTGAGAATTCCATCCCTTTATTCCTCTCTATCCCGGTCTTCCCGTTGTAGTAGTATGCCCCCGGCCAGTTCATTCCCATCATCAGCTACCAGAATGAACCCAACCAGGGAGATGGCTCTTACAGATACAGGTGAGAATTGCATCCCTTTATTCCTCTTTATCCCGGTCTTACCGTTGTAGAAAGTTATTGTTTTATGCAAATTGCAAAAAGAACAAAATCATATTGATTTGAATAGAGTGATGTGCATGGACCTGATCACCATAATGTTCCACTGTGAATAATTGTACATAGAGGTAAATAAAATTAACATTTTTTGTCCAATATTATTTTTCTAATGCACGATCTGTTTTATTTAATTTTTTTAACGAGCTACAATTAATATTAAAAACATAGGGATCTCAATAAAAGCTTGCTCTTTTAAGTTGTGATGATTTTCTATGGCAATAAAAAGTTCCTCGTAGATATCTTCTTCTGATATTCAAGGTGATTTATGATTTTATTAAAAACTATCTTGTGAAATGATTTACTCTTTACATTTCTATTCATGGAACTCTAATTAGATGGGTATCATTATATGGTTGTACAATTTTATTGCATGATTGACACAACAACCTTTCGTTGTTCTCCAGAGACAAAAGGAAGTGTGATGATTAGGCCACGCAAAACATTAGAATAGGTCTTAAATCAAGTTGCATATTGATTACAGTTTAAATTTCAACGTACAACTTGACACAAGATGGTTAACATTTTACGATTATGTACCTATTTACTTCAGCGGCACCTGTGATAATATGTGATAAATACATAATAAATTGAATGTTAGTTGGGTAAGTACCCGCATGAAGTTTTATATTCTATCTACTAGTTACAGTATACAGTCTAGGTAAGTAAGTAGGTAGAAGTACCTATGCACTTGATTGCTGGTAAAAGGTGTGAATTGAAGCCATTGAAGGTGATGGTTAATTGGTTGTGTATTGTTATACAGATTATTGATTGTTCATATTTCCAATATATGCTGATTAAGACCAATTCATTAGCCCTTATTAAAATAAATCGTGGACCTTTTGAACTGATCAATGCGGTTAATACGTATGAAATATGTGGGAGATGTGGAATCATTAGTTCACTTGGATCTCAGATGATTAATTGAAAACGCTTATAACCATAAAAAGACTTCAACATACTCGAGAGATGACCATAGACGTTCATTCCTATAGACGAGGCTAGAGAAATTGTGCTCTCTAAATCGCCGTACCTTAGTATTGACAGGAAAATCAACAGAATTTTGCAATCTATATATGGAAAAATCGGGAACTCAGGACATTACAAGTGTACATAGTAAGTTTAAGAAAATGAAGTGTGTCAGTAAACAAACCAAATGGACAGTAAAATCAGCAAAGAAGAAACCAGCACAGAAGGCGATCAAAGCAAACTACGAATTTATTTGTAATTCTATAGGTATTCCAAGATATTACAATGAATTCTATTTCGCTCTGTATCTAATAGTGTACATGTTCAATGATGATTCACTACAAAGCTACAATATTAGAACGGTATAGAGACACCTTAAAGTTACGCACGTACATTTTTCACAAGTCTTACATGTAAAGCAAGTTTCCAAGTTTGCTTGAAAAGTAAGTGAGAAGTCTGAAAGGTAAGTGAGAAGTCAATTTCGTTGCTTCATGGTACTTTGGTCTGAAATAGAATTTCTAATAAGACAGAAACGTCATTGTGGCTGTGGAATAATCTCCTGAAAATGTGTTACAACAATTTTCTCACCACATTTTTCCGCAATCCGGATTTTTCCTCATTCCGCAATGGAGACAAAATCAAATTTTACAAACACGTTAAAGACTAATGAGCTAATGAGTGTCCTAATAATATTAAGATTCAAAAGAATTAAATTCATAGGATCCTTGTACTATTAGATAAATCTCCAAGTTTAATTTCTTCAAATCTGTGGATGAATGTGCAACTTTGTGTTCATACTCTTAGTGTATAATTTCTTCAAACAACTACATTTGCAGTTATGCCCACATAAAGTATGATAATGATTCTATGAAATAATGAGTTCTTAGCAGGTGTACGGTACTATCAACTATCATACACAGTTCCATTCTGTTAGTACAAAGATCTTGGACTTAATTACAAAATCAAATTACAGTGCATCTGATGATACGTATTAGCGGCGATTAGATGTCATCATATATCTACATTTTAATTTTATTTCAATCACAAAGATACTGAAAAAATAACTTGAACTCAAGCTTTGGGTTGATCTCAATCTTACAAAACAATTAATTCAGGCAGTAGAGGACTTGGCGATTAAGACCTAGATGATCTTCAGATGTTACATCTTCGGCCTTCAGAGCCCGCACACCTTTAACGGGTAATTTACAATTCGAGACTACGCGTAAATAAAGTAAAAAAATAATATGACTGACTTTTATTGAGATATAATCCGAATCTCAGTTAGGTACGTACATAGATAGGTACCACTCATTTTTAGGAATTTTCGGAGATTGGGCAATGCTTTAGGCAACCTCAAGCTTGGTACTTTAACTAAGGGTTGGAGATATTCAGAAAATTAGACCATACTCTAATGACCTATTGCTTATTTCGGTGGTTGCTAGATTACAAGACTGAAACATATAAAAACTTTGCTATTGAAAGCAAGCAATCATGCTCGTTTCAGGAACGAGCATTATCAGATTTTTGTGTTGTCTTATCATTTTTGATCCAAAAACAATCACTGGTTAATTTAAGGTCAAGATCAGCATTGAACACATAAAACTTAATGGTTTGATGCTATCATAAGGAAATATTCAAATAGGTTCTGTTTTACTCATACCTGAATCCGTTGTAGTGGAGTATCTGAAGATTAATTTCTAAACAGAATTTTCAGTGTCATTTCGGTACTCCCTATAAATAGGACATTAGGAAAATTGGTATTTCTATCACATCCACTAAAAAAAGTGTACCCTTTTCTCCCGCTCTCTTAGTATTTTTGGCATTTTGGCACATCCACTAAAATTAACAAATTCTTTGTGTTTGTAAATGTGAGCACTATTGTGTTTGGTTCTCCCTTTATCTCTCATTCTCCTCGCTTTCTACCTTTCTTTTTTTCTCCCTTCTCTCTCTTCACCTTTCTCTCTCTCTTCGCCTTTCTCTCTCTCTCTCTTTCTCCCTTCACTCTCTCCCTCTCTCCGTCTTTCTCTCGTTACAAAAAATGTCAATATCTCAATCAACATTTTTTTCGTATTTCTATCACATCCACTAAAAAAAGTGTACCCTTTTCTCCCGCTCTCTTAGTATTTTTGGCATTTTGGCACATCCACTAAAATTACCAAATTCTTTGTTTGTAAATGTGAGCACTATTGTGATTAGTTCTCCCTTTATCTCTCATTCTCCTCGCTTTCTACCTTTCTTTTTTCTCCCTTCTCTCTCTCTCTCTGCCTTTCTCTCGTTACAAAAAATGTCAATGTCTCAATCAACATTTTTTTTCTGTTCCCCAGTTACGAAACCGGCAACGGCATCGCCGCCAACGAGCAAGGCTACCTGAAAAATCCAGGACAGAAAGATCTCGAAGCCCAAACCGCCCAGGGACAATTCACCTACACCGCCCCCGACGGCACCCCCATCACCGTTCAATGGTTCGCTGACGAAACCGGTTTCCACGCATCCGGAGCTCATCTGCCAACCCCACCACCAATCCCAGAGGCCATCCTCAAATCCCTCCAACAAGTCCAAGTCTCTCCACCAGGCCCCAACAGATTCGGAAGAAAATAGAGTGTTCGCTAGCTTAGTGTGAAGATATATTTTTGTATATAAAATATGAATAAAGACCAAAAAAATGCAAAAAATGTACATAAAACTAAAACAGCTCAGTGTTTCATTCTTTTTCCGCCTTTGAAACCGTCTAAAATAAATTGAAAATGATGAAAATCGAGAAGGACATTGGAGCATTGGTTAGGCACATAAGTAGGTACTTACCTGGTCCCTAATTTTTTAATTACCTATCCCAATTTAATGAAAAGATAATATTCTCTGTGAGAGGAGGAGGAGGAGGAGAAAGAAATTAAGGAAGAAAGAAAGAAGGAACAGAGGAAGAAAGCGAGGATAAAGTCTTTGCTTAAATGTTTTTGGTCCTATCGGTGATCGAACTTGCACCTTCTAGGTGTAAGCGTGTTAGTTATGGTTTCTGGTTAAGGCCAAACAAAATGGTTGTCGGTGCAAGTTCGATCACCGATAGGACCAAAAACATTTAAGCAAAGACTTTATCCTCGCTTTCTTCCTCTGTTCCTTCTTTCTTTCTTCCTTAATTTCTTTCTCCTCCTCCTCCTCCTCTCACAGAGAATATTATCTTTTCATTAAATTGGGATAGGTAATTAAAAAATTAGGGACCAGGTAAGTACCTACTTATGTGCCTAACCAATGCTCCAATGTCCTTCTCGATTTTCATCATTTTCAAACACCTTTAATATACCTACCTATTATTTTGCAGCTCTCTGAATTTCATCTAAAACTTTCATTTTATCACATCTAAAACGCACAGTGTACACTGTACACCCATCTTTTGAATACACTAACATTTTTTATTAAACTAATTGTGGTAATTCATAATTTTATACCACAGATAGGTAATTACCATAAAGCCATCACAGTCCACAGTTCACTAGTTCAGTGCCATAAGTAATTTCATATCCGCAAGGATGTTTGAAGAAGCAAAATTTAATTACTTATCTGCCACCACTTTTATTTATCTGGTCAAGTTAAAAAAAAAAAATCTCTACCTATTAAATAATAAAAAACCCACCTACCTATCTACTATCTATCAATCAACAATATAAATATAATTATATTTCTTTATAATATTATGTTTTTACATAAGTGAGTTATCTTAAAGAGTGTGAAGTGTCCTCCTAAGATAACTTTTAAAACTTGAACTTGAAGAGCCAAAGGCACATTAATGTGTCGGGATTATTTTCATTTTTTTCATATCCGTTGAAAAGTGGGTAAATTAAGACGAAAAACGAGTAGGTTACCTCCCCTTGAACCCTGGACCCTGGGTACAAGTGACCTTTACAAAACCCGGGGCCAGCAAGTTACTTTGATGAGGCCTTTTTTCCATTATTTTTTTAGGCTACCTAACCAAGATGAAAATTAAGTTGGTTAGGCTTGTCCCAACTTGGTTAACCTAAAAAAGGAAAAACATCTTTGGTTTAAAAGACCTTTAGGCTATTCATTATTCTATTAATGCTTAAACTTGATTAATCGAATGTCTATTATTTATTTATTACGGAAGCTTTAATAATAAATTTTGTAAAGAAGAGACTTCGCCCCCGGCCCTTAATCAATTTTCCCGCATTAAGAAAGACATAATTCCTTATAGGAATAATTCCTGTAGTACGACTCATCTAAAACCTTTTGAGCGACAATTCTGACCTTGACTTTATACAATTTACTTCGTCCTCATTTTTTCCGGTATTGTCTGAAAGATGCAGTAGACAGAGTAATAAAAATATTCTCGGTACAACAGTATCTTGAGAGAAGTATGAGATTAACTGGTAGAGGTACCTACTTTTAGATATGTACCTATATCCAATAATCGGAATTGTCTATCAGAATGAATTTTTGCAATCCTCAATGTATACTAACAGAAATATGATACCTATCATAATTCTATGATTGCATATTGCAAATCTGTTATCACGAAATTTATTGGAGATGAATTTGGATTGAGGTAGGTACGTTTTGGCCTGTTTGGGAAGGTATTTCTCAAATTATTTGAATATTTCACAAGACGCGAAGAATTTCTTGGGAAAGGGCTAATGTTATGATAATGGCTGTGTGAATTTGAGAAGTGAGGTCACTCATTAGTTAAAAAGCTCAGACACATTACAAGAAATAAAATTTATGATCGACAGTCAAGTTAGTCGGATAATTGCTTAAACTTAAATTTGGAAAATATTAATACAACAATTCTTCACTATTAACATTTTTGGTGACCTTAAGCACTGCTAAGAGTGAATAATTATGTCTATAAATTTACTATGGCTACCTATTGCCTTCTCAAAATTTGATGTATTCATTAAAAGATGTGTTGAATTCTGCGGGGTTTGTTGTACAAACACTGTCCAAGTTTAATTTACTATGGCTACCTATTGCCTTCTCAAAATTTGATGTATTCATTAAAAGATGTGTTGAATTCTGCGGGGTTTGTTGTACAAACATTGTCCAAGTTGTAACCCATACCAAACCTATTTAAGTTAGTTAGTATTTGTGTAGTTATTTTTGTTATTTTTTCCACGTCACGTCAGACCCCGTTTTTAGTTGAACTTTTCTAATGCCTCTTAGTAGGAAAATCCCATTTTAAGATTCATGCCAGTTACTTTGAACTTCTTACAGCCAAACATCCAACCTTTAATTTTTCATCACTATGCTTTCTTCAGACTTTGATTTGTAAAATCTACCGCCTCAAGTGTAGGTAATTTGATGTAGGTATGGGGTACTCATGCACTCGTAGCGAACACCATAAAGACCATACCTATTCATTTTACAGTGGTCCATGCAGTACCTTTTTATCAGCATTGATTACAAAATTAAAATTAATATCTACCTATTAGGTGTCTGCTTATTCCATGAACCTAACATATTTTCTGATGAGATGAAATATGAGGTTCAAATTATTAATGTGTTTTTTCTGCCACTTTGAGTATTATGCAAAGCATTCTTTAAGCCAAAACAACATGTCACAACTTGGATTGTCACTACCAAGTTAAAATTGATTTATTTTCAAGATGATTTTCTTCTGTTCTAACCTCTATCAATGATCCTCTAATGGCGTTATTTATCAATCTATCACGCCTCTTATCTTCTCTTCAATATTGTCTTCACTTATCTGATTACTCTGAGTATTCTTTCTTGTGGGTACTTAATGGTCAGTTCTCAGTTCACAGTAAAACATTATGGTGATCAGGTCCATGCACATCACTCTATTCAAATCAATATGATTTTGTTCTTTTTGCAATTTGCATAAAACAATAACTTTTTCCTCATTCTTCGTGTGCTGTTTACGTCTCAGAATTTGACTGACCACACAGGAATAAAGTTTACACTGTTCAAATTACAAAGAAAACAATTAATGCTCCAAAGGTGCCATTCACAAACACGTTCTCGTTTCTTCAAACGGTAAACTTAAAAGAACCTTTTCGTGGTTTTTGATCTCTTACAAACAACTGGTTTTAGGAGAATACTTGGAAGATCATACAAAAGACAGGAGGCAGAAAGTTGCTGAGGCCAAATACCAACAGGGGTATAAACGACCAAGAATAGCTGAAGAATGTTTGCAATATTTTTGTTTTAGGAGAATACTTGGAAGATCATACAAAAGACAGGAGGCAGAAAGTTGCTGAGGCCAAATACCAACAGGGGTATAAACGACCAATAATATGTGAAGAATGTTTGCAATATTTTCAAATGGTCAGATCGTGTATGGATCGCCAGAGTAAGAAAGAAGCTTGCATGTATTCTGCATAATGTATCATGCTATATATTTGGAGTAATTTTTACAGACGGTCTAATTCTTTCCGAAGTAAATCCCATTTCTTAAAAACCAAGCTAAATTTTACTCGTAAATGCAATTTTATACCCAAAGCCAACGTAAGTACCGAGATATCAAGCGTTTGGTGCATTGCTTCTTTTATCACGCCTAGGTGGAATCGTGGATTACATAATTTTTATAGTTCGGAATATTTTTTGTTATTATCATCATCATTATTCATGATATCATGACGCACCGCTCAAGTCATGTTTATTCCTTATTCATGTCTCAGACGGCACAAATAGGATGGCAGACAAAAATAAGTAACATGTACCTACCTACTTTAATCAAGCCTTCGGTGATGATTGGTACATCCAGACAAACGGCCCTATCCACTTAATTAATCTTCGCAGATTCAGGTATGAGTAAAACAGAACCTATTTGAATATTTCCTTATGATAGCATCAAACCATTAAGTTTTATGTGTTCAATGCTGATCTTGACCTTAAATTAACCAGTGATTGTTTTTAGATCAAAAATGATAAGACAACACAAAAATCTGATAATGCTCGTTCCTGAAACGAGCATGATTGTTTGCTTTCGATAGCAAAGTTTTTATATATTTTAGTCTTGCAATCTAGCAACCACCGAAATAAGCAATAGGTCATTAGAGTATGGTCTAATTTTCTGAATCTCTCCAACCCTAAGTTAAAGTATCTAGCTTGAGGTTGCCTAAAGCATTACCCAATCTCCGAAAATTCTAAAAAATGAGTGGTACCTATCTATGTACGTACCTAACTGAGATTCGGATTATATCTCAATAAAAGTCAGTCATATTATTATTTTTTTTTTACTTTATTTACGCGTAGTCTCGAATTGTAAATTACCCGTTAAAGGTGTGCGGGCTCTGAAGGCCGAAGATGTAACATCTGAAGATCATCTAGGTCTTAATCGCCAAGTCCTCTACTGCCTGAATTAATTGTTTTGTAAGATTGAGATCAACCCAAAGCTTGAGTTCAAGTTATTTTTTCAGTATCTTTGTGATTGAAATAAAATTAAAATGTAGATATATGATGACATCTAATCGCCGCTAATACGTATCATCAGATGCACTGTAATTTGATTTTGTAATTAAGTCCAAGATCTTTGTACTAACAGAATGGAACTGTGTATGATAGTTGATAGTACCGTACACCTGCTAAGAACTCATTATTTCATAGAATCATTATCATATTTTATGTGGGCATAACTGCAAATGTAGTTGTTTGAAGAAATTATACACTACGAGTATGAACACAAAGTTGCACATTCATCCACAGATTTGAAGAAATTACACTTGGAGATTTACTTTGTACTAACAGAATGGAACTGTGTATGATAGTTGATAGTACCGTACACCTGCTAAGAACTCATTATTTCATAGAATCATTATCATACTTTATGTGGGCATAACTGCAAATGTAGTTGTTTGAAGAAATTATACACTAAGAGTATGAACACAAAGTTGCACATTCATCCACAGATTTGAAGAAATTAAACTTGGAGATTTATCTAATAGTACAAGGATCCTATGAATTTAATTCTTTTGAATCTTAATATTATTAGGACACTCATTAGCTCATTAGTCTTTAACGTGTTTGTAAAATTTGATTTTGTCTCCATTGCGGAATGAGGAAAAATCCGGATTGCGGAAAAATGTGGTGAGAAAATTGTTGTAACACATTTTCAGGAGATTATTCCACAGCCACAATGACGTTTCTGTCTTATTAGAAATTCTATTTCAGACCAAAGTACCATGAAGCAACGAAATTGACTTCTCACTTACCTTTCAGACTTCTCACTTACTTTTCAAGCAAACTTGGAAACTTGCTTTACATGTAAGACTTGTGAAAAATGTACGTGCGTAACTTTAAGGTGTCTCTATACCGTTCTAATATTGTAGCTTTGTAGTGAATCATCATTGAACATGTACACTATTAGATACAGAGCGAAATAGAATTCATTGTAATATCTTGGAATACCTATAGAATTACAAATAAATTCGTAGTTTGCTTTGATCGCCTTCTGTGCTGGTTTCTTCTTTGCTGATTTTACTGTCCATTTGGTTTGTTTACTGACACACTTCATTTTCTTAAACTTACTATGTACACTTGTAATGTCCTGAGTTCCCGATTTTTCCATATATAGATTGCAAAATTCTGTTGATTTTCCTGTCAATACTAAGGTACGGCGATTTAGAGAGCACAATTTCTCTAGCCTCGTCTATAGGAATGAACGTCTATGGTCATCTCTCGAGTATGTTGAAGTCTTTTTATGGTTATAAGCGTTTTCAATTAATCATCTGAGATCCAAGTGAACTAATGATTCCACATCTCCCACATATTTCATACGTATTAACCGCATTGATCAGTTCAAAAGGTCCACGATTTATTTTAATAAGGGCTAATGAATTGGTCTTAATCAGCATATATTGGAAATATGAACAATCAATAATCTGTATAACAATACACAACCAATTAACCATCACCTTCAATGGCTTCAATTCACACCTTTTACCAGCAATCAAGTGCATACTTCTACCTACTTACTTAATCAATAATCTGTATAACAATACACAACCAATTAACCATCACCTTCAATGGCTTCAATTCACACCTTTTACCAGCAATCAAGTGCATAGGTACTTCTACCTACTTACTTACCTAGACTGTATACTGTAACTAGTAGATAGAATATAAAACTTTATGCGGGTACTTACCCATCTAACATTCAATTTATCATGTATTTATCACATATTATCACAGGTGCCGCTGAAGTAAATACATAATCGTAAAATGTTAACCATCTTGTGTCAAGTTGTTCCAGGCATGTCAAACTGGCGGCCCGCGGGCCGCATGCGGCCCGCCTGGTCAAATTGTGCGGCCCGCTGCGAGCCACAAGGGTATAATAGATATTAAATAATAAATTAATAATATTTCACAAGGAGACTTTTTATTTATTTATTTATTTATTTTTTTATTACTTTAATCTTTGAAACAAAGTGAAGTTAAAAAGTACTTCTTGGTAAACACATCTAATACAAACAGTTCTCAGTTTGTTGTTCAGCACAAATTTAATACAGTGAGATTTAATGAAAAATATCTTTTTCCAGTAGGGCACTCTGGAGAGATGTAAGATTTCCATCTGCGGATCTGCGTAAAATTTCATACAAACATATCTTACTGGATAACAGTCCTTGTCCAATGAAAAATCCAATAATTCACTTATTTAACTTGTTTTGAAAATATCATTTTCTTTTCTGACACTTAGAATAGCCAGTTCTCAGTTTGTTGTTCAGCACAAATTTAATACAGTGAGATTTAATGAAAAATATCTTTTTCCAGTAGGGCACTCTGGAGAGATGAAAGATTTCCATCTGCGGATCTGCGTAAAATTTCATACAAACATATCTTACTGGATAACAATCCTTGTCCAATGAAAAATCCAGTAATTCACTTATTTAACTTGTTTTGAAAATATCATCTTCTTTTCTGACACTTAGAATAGAATGATGTGTTTACACGTTTACTGACAAGATAGGTATCAGGAATGAATTTAGAGAGGTTCTCATGTCTTGTATCTCTATTAGATCTCGTATTCTGTTGAACTGCAAGTTTGGTTGTAGGCTTCTAGAAGTCCCACGGACAGATTAGTTAGCAAGATAAAATTGTGCTTTAATTTATTTTGACACTGGGTATGGGTAGGTTCTTGGACAATTAATATCTTTAGATTTGTTGAAACCTCCTTAGTACAAGTCAAATTATAACTAAGCTTTTGGGGCTTTTGATTTCATTAATGAAGGATGAAGGACACACAATACATGACCTGGGCTTGTACTGCTAGTTTTGAGCTGTTGTTATCAAAAATCAAAATTATTTCCTTCTTTCTATTTTCCTTCTTTCTTCTATTTCGGGACGATAATACCTCCGTTGTTACAATTCCCTTTATCAAACCTTTTTTTTAATAATATCCCTATGTTTTTAATATTAATTGTAGCTCGTTAAAAAAATTAAATAAAACAGATCGTGCATTAGAAAAATAATATTGGACAAAAAAATGTTAATTTTATTTACCTCTATGTACAATTATTCACAGTAAAAAGACCTTTAGGCTATTCATTATTCTATTAATGCTTAAACTTGATTAATCGAATGTCTATTATTTATTTATTACGGAAGCTTTAATATTAAATTTGTAAAGAAGAGACTTCGCCCCCGGCCCTAAATCAATTTTCCCGCATTAAGAATATTAATAAAGACATAATTCCTTATAGGAATAATTCCTGTAGTACGACTCATCTAAAACCTTTTAATTTTGTTCTTTTTGCAATTTGCATAAAACAATAACTTTTTCCTCATTCTTCGTGTGCTGTTTACGTCTCAGAATTTGACTATGAGCAATTCATACAAACATATCTTACTGGATAACAGTCCTTGTCCAATGAAAAATCCAATAATTCACTTATTTAACTTGTTTTGAAAATATCATCTTCTTTTCTGACACTTAGAATAGCATATACGAATTTGACTATGAGCATATATGGAATCTAACGTTTGCTGACAGCTTCTAGAAATAACAGCAGTTCGGCATTTCAATGAGGTTAAGATGTTTATAAAATGCTCTAGAAAAATTGGATCTTTAGTTTTCTTCAGGCGAACCTATAGGTATTACCTAACTGTTTTATGATATTGAACCGATGAATAAATCGGAAAACTTTGGTCCTACACCGACTTGAAATTGTCCCCGATTTTGAATTTTCCTTTTGCTCTTGAGAAACCAACATTATCATTGGCATGACTTTGCCGTTTTGAGGAAGCACAGAACAAAGGCTTTAATATAAAATAGCAAGGTGACAGGTTTTTGATTGGTTCATATCATGTACTTAGATTAATAAAAACGTAAGGATAGCGTACCTAATGAAAGCCGCAAGTCGAACAACATTATGTGTACCTTTACCTTGCTTTTACTTATGGAACGGTGAATGTCCAATATTATGAACCCCTGTCAAACAGAGTAAAATAGAACAAGACCATCACAAGGCATAACAATACGAGGAGGGTTTCCGCCTTCAGATCATGATAGGTTATGAGATGCATCATCTTCAAGGCCTCGCCAAATGTCAGACACTTCGCTGAGGGCCTTCTGACCTCAATAGATTTTGAAATTGTCTTAAACTGCAAAACAGCCATTTCAATTCAAAGTGCATGAGACATGCTTTTCTTCGATAACTATTATGATTGTAGTTATTGTTTTTATTAATAAGGATTTTATTATAATCGCCACACTCATTTATGAGTCAACAAGACTGCGGCACGAACAAGATGTGTTTGCTAATTTTTATGCAAAACGATGATTTGCCTCTCTTTGGTTTTGGTTGAACGATCATCAAATTGTACCAGAAAACATTCGAGTTTATGTAACGCAAGGAGATGAGTATTTAGATAATGCAATTTTGACTCCTCGCAAAGTTCATTGAGTCCAATATTTATGTAGGACCTGATCTCAATATGAGTCGAAACAATGTAAATTTTAGGAGCAAGTGGTTTGTTCAAGACTGACTCAGCTATTCATGAACCATTCCTTGTAGGTAACAAACACATTCATTAATGTAGGAATAATGAAGAATAAAGACTATCGAAATAAGACAGAATCTCAAGTGTGCCTGATTGAGAAATGCAGGCATTTTTAACTTTACAATTCTTCAGTTATTTATTTGATAAAATGAACAGATATACAACTTATTCTTTCCAAGTCAATATCTGGCTTCACAGTAGTTAAATATGAGGTTTGGTACTCACTGAGACCACACAGGGTTTTCTGTGCGGTTGGACCTTTTGTGTTCTGAAGATTCTCTGTGAGTGACTTGATAGCATGTGTATATTTCTTGATTCCTGGTATGTTATTGGCAGGTCGGATAGTACTTACAGACGAGGCACTATTCAGAGAGCTACGGGAACTTTGTAGACTGCTTTTAGAATTTGATCGTTCTACCTTCTTACGCAATGGTGCTCCTTTCAAACTAGATTTAGAACCTGACTTTTCTAAAGGAAATGCTTTCTTGACTACCGGAGGTTGTTGAGGTTTGTTCACTGAATTACTTCTAGTCAAGGGTTTGTAATTTGATTGAGTATTTCTTGGAGTCAGAACTTTGGACTGTACTGTACTTTGAACAGGCGCATTTGTTTTTACAATACCACTTGTCTGTGGTGAGGCCCTGCGAAGGCTCAAACTTCTCTTTATGGGAGCGGCTGTAGGTTTGTTCTCGTGTTTGAATGAAGCACTCACTGGTTTGTTGCGATCTAGTGTGACAGGATGGGTAGGGTTACTACTTGTGGTATCGGCACTGCCACTGCTATCAGCTCTGTACAGTTTTGCATTCTTGTTGGTTGGACTCACATTTTCTTGTTCAAAGTTTCCGGAAGATGTTCCTTGGCTTAATGTTTCTGAAACCAAACTTTGAGATTCTTCAAATCCTTCATCGTGCATATCTAGTTCTCTGTGTTTGTTTGGAGTTATAGCTTGAACTCTTATCTCTGGAATGAATTCACTTTTGACTTTAGACGAAGGAACAAGATTATCGGAAATATTTACATTTGTGACCACACAGGAATAAAGTTTACACTGTTCAAATTACAAAGAAAACAATTAATGCTCCAAAGGTGCCATTCACAAACACGTTCTCGTTCCTTCAAACAGTAAACTTAAAAGAACCTTTTCGTGGTTTTTGATCTCTTACAAACAACTGGTCTTAGGAGAATACTTGGAAGATCATACAAAAGACAGGAGGCAGAAAGTTGCTGAGGCCAAATACCAACAGGGGTATAAACGACCAAGAATATCTGAAGAATGTTTGCAATATTTTCAAATGGTCAGATCGTGTATAGATCGCCAGAGTAAGAAAGAAGCTTGCATGTATTCTGCATAATGGTCATTATTAATAGCCTACCAGAAAATTTTCCATCTTTCGCATGACCTAACTAATACGTAGCGCATGTCTGTTGTACCCATTAGTCAGGACGGTCAGCATATTTACCAAGAGTACCTGGTAATTTATCGGGTTTTCCATCTTTCGCATGACCTAACTAATACGTAGCGCATGTCTGTTGTACCCATTAGTCAGGACGGTCAGCATATTTACCAAGAGTAGGTACCTGCTAATTTATCGGGTGGTACCGGGTGATGGGATCTAAACTCTGATGCTTTCCGAAAAATTAAAGTCTAAAGTTAGTGGCATTTTATCCTTGGAATCTAGAGAAGTCTTGCCTAAGCATTTTTTTATCATCCCTTTTTTCCCAAAAATAGTGAGTGATTAACCTGGATTTTAAGACTACCAGCAAATAGGCATAGTTGTACCGTATATGGGTTTATACCTTCCCCTTTTTGACCATCTATTTAAATATGTTAAATACGAGTAAAATGTTAGGTTATGTCTGCTAAGTCACTAATCTCAAGTAAATGAATTAATCAACCTTTTTCTCCAATAGAAGTAGACACCTGATGTGCCATCTTTGAAAAACAAGTGGGCCCTTACCCTTACTGAGATAACCTCTATAACACTTACTCAAAGTAAAGAATAGTATTGCGACATTTTAGATTTGACATGCCCTTAGGCCTCCAAGCCCAAAACCAAGAGATGAATTTTAAATTTAGGCATGCATAAATTTCGGACAACTCGTTTTCCATCCAAAATAACCTGACTTCTTCCCCCTGGTGCTTTGTGATGCAACCGATAGTAATTTGTGGGTCCAGTCTATAGCGACTCATTAGTAATCTTCAGGTAAAGTCTGGGTCAAGGCGAAAGATGAGTTATCAAGTCTTGTAATGAGAAGATGCTGCAGTTTATCAATGATGAACACAACCTTAACATGAATATTTCGAAGATCAAGATGGACGCTAAATGTGTTTATGAGTGTTTTAGAAATCAATTAATTTTATCGCCCGTAAACGTAATAATTAGCCGAAATTAATAAATAAGCTTTTATTTCTATTGAATGAGAGTACAGCTATTAGGCGTGAATAAATGCTAGAAGTCCCCCACAAAGTTTTATGAGGAATATAACTTTTGATTACTTGATAGCATTTTATTTATGTGTTTGTAATTTTCTTTGCTACCTATACAATGAGATAGCATGTTTGTCTCTTTATTGTTCCGATACATGAAGAAGTATAGCTACAGAGGAATGTTGAATGAGAGTACAGCTATTAGGCGTGAATAAATGCTAGAAGTCCCCCACAAAGTTTTATGAGGAATATAACTTTTGATTACTTGACAGCATTTTATTTATGTGTTTGTAATTTTCTTTGCTACCTATACAATGAGATAGCATGTTTGTCTCTTTATTGTTCCGATACATGAAGAAGTACTTATAGCTACAGAGGAATGTACCTACCCCTAAGGGTCTAGAGCTTAGTGCTCCCTAGAGACAACAAGCTCATACCCCTGGGGCCCTCTTTTTCGCTTCATGGTCCTCGGCCCTGTCTGCACGTGGACTTCGTACCGAGTTTACTCACTACAATAGCTATTTACTTAGACGATCGCTTTACAAGAAAAATCTAGAAAATCAACACAAGCTAACATCTTCTCGTGTTTTTTCCAACTTGTGCCTCGAAGACATTGAAATGACGACAGCTAAATAATTGCTCAAAATAATTAAATATGCCTCAATGAAAAATCTTTCATATTATTATGAGAAAAATCTTTCATATTATTATGAAGCATCATGAAAGTTGAGTCAGTTGTTTATTAATAGATTTTTGGATGACTCGATTCAGGCTTTGTTCTTTTTTCTTTTGTTTTGGCTAATCATTTGGCTGATTTATTACCTGCTTGCGTACTTATTATCCTAAATTATTACCTACACTACACGTGTTTACCTACCCTAATTTAAGCCAATTTTCCAGAGTTTTGCGCTGGGACCCGCTAGGTGCCCATCGAAATCTCGGCGTAACATTGAATAAAGATGTTGATCAAAAACAGTGGGTTTTGTTGAATACATAAAATATAAATACGTGTTAGGTTGTTTTATTACTACACAAAATATAACATAGAACATTGGGTTGTAAATAATATGTATCAAAAATACACAAATCATATTGTATAGGTACGAGACTTCAAAGAAACCTAATAAAGACCTGTATGAGAAACTAAATAAAAAGAAGTTTTTGATAGGCTTTTGATTAGACGTTTTGTTTTTGTCTTGTGTTTAAATTAGGTCCAAGATTAGATTCTTACCAGTCTCTAAAAAACAATATTTCTTTTTCTATGTAACATAATTATACTAGCTTAGAACTTATTATAAAGTAAATAAATGGGTGTTCGTTTAATATAAGACCATTTCTTCTAATCCTATTCCAGTTAATCAGAGTACATAAATTAAATTGAAGGAAAACTAAATTTATGACTAGGTGAATACTTGTAATAAAAATAACAATTATAATAATATTAACTGTACATACTTTGTTAAGTTTGTTTAGATTCAAACTGAATAATTATAATAAAAAGTGTCCTAAAAAAACAATGAGAAGAAAAATGAGGATCTCGTATAAACTTAAGCATGATCTTTTCCTCCGGTAGAGAGTTTTGGAAAATTACCTCCAAGATACATTTAGAATACAGCATTTGCCTTCTCCTCTAGTCTGACTTTGAGGAGGAAGATGGTAGTAAGAAAACCAATACGAAAAAGGGAATCGGAAAAAAAGCATTACCTAAATAATACAAATGATACCTTTTGTTACTAGTTAGTACGAGTTTATTTGAAACTCCGTAATTTAGGTTTCAGCTTTTTCAAGGTTGGGTCAGGGGCATCTTTGGCTGTGCTGGCTGCAGTGGGTCTCATAAAGCTAAGGCCTGCAATGCTGCTACTACTAGAGCTACTTCTACTGGCAGCTACACGGGATGGAGCTGTCACATTCACATTCTCTTTGATATCAGAGCTGGCTGTGGTTTTCATAGTTTTCCTCAGAGTTGGCCCAATGCTACTCCCTGAGCTACTGCTGCGACTGGCTGGTACAGGAGTTTTGGTTTTCTGTGCGGTTGGACCTTTTGTGTTCTGAAGATTCTCTGTGAGTGACTTGATAGCATGTGTATATTTCTTGATTCCTGGTATGGTATTGGCAGGTCGGATAGTACTTACAGACGAGGCACTATTCAACATGTCTTCCAGAATGGCAATTCTGGAATAAAAAGATCATAATATCAAGAAAAAATGAGCAAATCTTTGTCGAAAAAGTAAGATGTTCGAGAATGTTGCCAGGGTTGACTGGTAGAGTTGAGTGGTAGAGATTGCCCAAGGAAATAATCTCGCCCTTTGTTTGTAATGTCTTGTATTGGCTTACATTGAATTATAACCAATAAAGAGTTAAGTATAAATAAATAAATGTTAGTTAGGTATCTGTGGTAAGTATTTACCTGGCGAGAAGTTATCTTCTCTACTGCTATTTAGATTAGGATCCCCGGATAGAGACCCCAATCTTCTTCTCATTACAGCAGGGGAGCTTGGTACAGACATAACCACGTCTTCTTCTGCTGAAGTTCCTCCGTTCTGCACTTTTCTCAGCTGAAAGAAAACCATTCCAAGATTATTCGCCTTTCCTGATCTATCATTAATCATTACGCTTACTAGCTACCTAAAATTTCAATCCCTGGATATTTAGGTGGGAGCGTGTAAAACAGTCCGTCTTCTTCTGCTGAAGTTCCTCCGTTCTGCACTTTTCTCAGCTGAAAGAAAACCATTTCAAGATTATTCGCCTTTCCTGATCTAAAAGATACGCTTACTAGCTACCTAAAATTTCAATCCCTGGATATTTAGGTGGGAGCGTGTAAAACAGTTCGTCTTCTTCTGCTGAAGTTCCTCCGTTCTGCACTTTTCTCAGCTGAAAGAAAACCATTTCAAGATTATTCGCCTTTCCTGATCTAAATGATACGCTTACTAGCTACCTAAAATTTCAATCCCTGGATATTTAGGTGGGAGCGTGTAAAACAGTCACATCCACTGAATATTCATAGCACATTGCATACCCAAAATAGTTTCAAGGCGTTCATACAAAATGAGAGTTCCTGACTTAATATTCTTAAAACAGTCACATCCACTGAATATTCATAGCACATTGCATACCCAAAATAGTTTCAAGGCGTTCATACAAAATGAGAGTTCCTGACAATATTCTTACTGTACTTACTTTGGTCTCTTTATCCAGGGGTCTCTTTTGGGCAGTTTCACAAATCAGGCTTTCCACAATGCTGGGATCCACATCTCCCGACACACCATTGACTGAAACACATAGAGAGAAATGAGTAAACTTCTAGTGTAGATATTCTGATACGGACTTTACTTCTTCAAAACAATTTTAAATGGGCAGTTCTGTATCTTCTTTCGCTTCTAAGGACGATAAATAATAAAAACAATTTGCTACAGATTTGGGATTTGTCACCGAAACTGTTATTATTTTATTATATCAGAAAAGTGATTTTTGTTCTTATACCTACTCACTTTCGCTTCTAAGGACGATAAATAATAAAAACAATTTGCTACAGATTTGGGATTTGTCACCGAAACTGTTATTATTTTATTCAGAAAAGTGATTTTTGTTCTTATACTCACAATACATAAGTTCATTTTATCTTATTAGCTAATCAACAATTGACTAATAAGATAGTGATACTCACAGAATTTCCTCTTATTAGCCAGCTGTTGCTCTTCCCTCTGTCGGCGCCGCGCGGCTGATTGCTCCTCCTGAATTCTTCTCCTCTCGTTCTCCGCCACTGCCTGCTTGAACTTGACGCAGAATCCGTGGAACACCTTGTAGCATTCTTCCAGCTTGAACACATTCGAGTCTTCGCAGAAAAAGTCGGCCAACTTTTTGCGCACCGACTCCAGCTCTTGCATGTCTTCTTTGAGAGTGGTCACTTCATGATCTGCCATCTGAGGAGAAATAAGGTTTAATTGAATGGAATATATTTATTTATTTTATAGAATAAACCCGGTATGAAACTTGTATAATGTTAATGATAATGTCAAATAACTTGTAGGTATAATAATGTTAATGGAATGACCGAATGAAGTTTCACCCCACCCCTTGGTAAATGGGCACATCCACTACTCTGGCAGATGTTTCACCGTCGACTTTAACAGGTGTGTACGTATCTTCCCCAATTATCTTTCGGTTCATAATCGATCTAAATCTTGTTGATCGTGGCAAGGTTGCAGATCTTTGCAGGTTCTTCAATTCCTCTCCAGATTTAGTGATGTGCATCATGGCATCCTCTTCTGTATCTTTGTATTGTATCTTGTCTTTCCATCTCTTGAGGCGAGACTCTGAATCCTGAGGTTCTAGTTTATTAACAGCAACAGATTGTACTTGCAAGGTATTTGGTCGTATAAGCTGTTTGCTAGGTATAAGCTCAGAGGTTGGCACACTAGCGGTTCCATCTTTCCTTCCAGCATTTTCTTCGTCTGTATTCTTCCTATATCTTCTTGTGCAACAGATTGTACTTGCAAGGTATTTGGTCGTATAAGCTGTTTGCTAGGTATAAGCTCAGAGGTTGGCACACTAGCGGTTCCATCTTTTCTTCCAGCATTTTCTTCGTCTGTATTCTTCCTATATCTTCTTGTATGAGGCGAGACTCTGAATCCTGAGGTTCTAGTTTATTAACAGCAACAGATTGTACTTGCAAGGTATTTGGTCGTATAAGCTGTTTGCTGGGTATAAGCTCAGAGGTTGGCACACTAGCGGTTCCATCTTTTCTTCCAGCATTTTCTTCGTCAGTGTTCTTCCTATATCTTCTTGTACGACGAGCTGCAGAGAACCGATCAAACTGACCATCTCCCAAGGTAGCTTCATCTCCTAATTTCGGTTTCTTTTCAGCGAGGGCAGCTTTGTTCAATGCAAGTAACTTACGTGTAGCAGGAGGTGTTTCTATATTATCAGAATCAATTTCTATTTTGTCTGTAACACCCATGTCAGGAAATTGACCTTTACTTGATCCCAACGGAGGTAAAGTTGAACAATGTTGTTTGTCGCTAGGGGTTGAACTAATATTGATGACGGTGGTGTTGTTTGCTTTCTGATTGACGGTGGAACTTTTAGTCATAGTTCTTGGATCAGGAGCGTGAGATGGTCGTCTAATGTACACAGTCAAACTTTCGTCCCCTGTTTCCTGACCGAGCGCTCCAATGAAACCTTTTCTTTCTTCTTCAATAGCCTGAAAGTTGAATGATGAAAGAAAAACTTAAGGTAGGTAGTGTAGCTATTTGAAAATTACCCAAGGATTACACAATTCCACCTACGCCTGGGCATCATTTAGCAAAGCTTGGAACTGACCCATTATAAAATACAACATTTATGCATAAAATATATGTACCTACGAGTTGGATGAGCCGACCAAGAGATTTATAGGTTGAGAATATGGCCTTGTAATCTAGAAGTCACAGGTTCAATGCCATGACACGCTGTTCGGACTTTACAATTTATGTCAAATAGGTACCTGGGGTATATCTAGGTAAATCAATGGTTTACCTGTAGTGTTGAAACAGGTTCTTGATTAGTTTGAGATTTCATTCGTTTAATTTTCCTTGCATCTGCTTCAATTTCCTCCGTTGAATTGGCAACATTCAAGTTTGACTTCCTCCACAGAGACTTGTCTTTGACCGCAGGTTGTGCTTCTGAAATTACCATAAAAACCAATAAATTATGAAATGATTAGTGTAAATAAATAGTCAAACCATGCCCAAAGGCAAGAAGATACAGTTCAAAGGGTAAGACTGTTCAATCAAACAAGAGGTTTACTTATAAGTGCAAAGGATACTGGAATCTCCCAATTTAGATATTTTTTTTCATAACAGATTGGAGCAAGATGTGTCTCGTTTATTTATTTCCTGGTTAAGTCCATCCATCATTATAATAATTTTCCTGATTAAAATTAGGCAATAAAAAATAAATGTCCAAATACAAACCGGCTATCGCTTCCATTGCGCCAACCACATCTGTTTTGTCGAAAGTTGGTTTCCATTCGGAGTACACCGGTTTATAACTTGTGTTCAGCGCCAATTTGCCTTCCGGTAAGGGGTCTAAAGTGCCTGATCTGCCATCTGATTCTGGAAATATGAGAGGAAAATAATGAAATTTGATGCAGAACTCGAAAAATTTAGATTAAAAAAAAACTCGAAAAAGATGTAATAGGATTTTTTTTTTTTTTTTTTTTAAAAAAAAAGAGAGGAAAGAAAAGAAAATTTGAAAAAAAATTTAAAAAATTAAAAAAAAAAAAAAAAAAAAAAAAAAAACTCGAAAGAGATGTAATAGGATTTTTTTTCAATTTCAAGACATTTCAAAAAGGTAACCGATTTGGATGATTTTTTTTTTTTTTGAAAACCGACACATTAAAAAGGACATGTCTTGATTGAAAATATAGGTAAGTTACAAAATTCTCTTTCATTCTGAATTTCTTTTTCTCAAATTTATAACTTACCCGAATCTTCAAGGGACCAACGATTCTTTGGAACTCTTCTCGTACTTTCTTCAGCTTGCTTTCCTTCCTTTTCATTTTCTTGCAACCAAGCCTCGATTTTAGCTTTCCAAGCTCTGAAATAAATCATATTGGAACAATTGTTATTTAAATTTTACATACAAAAACTTGAATATAATGTACAGCTATATGGATATTGAATTTTCATGACTCTTCAGAACATGCATATGCCATCAAGAGTAATAACCTTTGTGGTCGTAGCACCAATAGTGGTCATTCCATTCAGTCAACCACCATTGAGTAACTGCAAGGTGGAATTTCAAGGTCAATGATTGGTTTTAATTACGTAAAGTTCATGTGTCATGTCTTAACACCTATTAATTCTATGTACCGTATGAAGAAGGTAATGATAAATTGTTGGATTAGTTCCAATAGTTAGAAATAGAGGCTTCAGTGGATCAAATATATTCCCTTTCGGGGTACATTGATTCGAAAAAGTTAAAAAGGGATTGTGGGGAAATTTCCTGAACAAATATTTATGCAAGTAACTACAAAAAATTACAATTCTACAAATGAAAATTTCCAATAATTTTATTATTCCCTCACGGTCGTGTAAACTTGGCAAGTCAGAGATAAATTGTTGGATTAGTTCCAATAGTTAGAAATAGAGGCTTCAGTGGATCAAATATATTCCCTTTCGGGGTACATTGATTCCAAAAATTTAAAAAGTGATTGTGGGGAAATTTCCTGAACAAATATTTATGCAAGTAACTACAAAAAATTACAATTCTACAAATGGAAATTTCCAATAATTTTACTATTCCCTCACGGTCGTGTAAACTTGGCAAGTCAGAGAGAAAAAGATTGACAAACATGGAAATAGGACTTACTTGGGTTTGATATCTTCCTCCGAAGTAGAAGGGGCAGGTACAATGGGTTTATTTTCTATCAAAGGAGAAGGAGAGCCTGGGCGCTCTCTGTCCCCGTAGAAATCAGCGTTCAAAAGCTCGGGCCTCTTTTTGAATCCGGGACCTCCACCTCTTGCTCTTCTAGCCCAGGATCGATCTGGAAAAAAGGATAAAGATGTGAATTCCGTCAGTAAGAATATTTTTGTAATTCAGTCTTACTTCTTACGAGGTGGGTTCTACCTACTCGAGCTTTTGGTTTATACTACGTAACCATTTCTTGTTCCATGATCATGTTATTCTAAAAATTGCCAATTATTACTATTTGGAGCTTACCAGCATAAGAGAACTAGTAGGTGCCTCTTTTCAATTCGTTGAATCGTCAAGGCAAATGAAACGTTAAACCAAAGTGAGCTGGTCTGGATCGATCTTATACCTATCTATAGTTTTTTCTTCCATTAAAGAGTGATTTCTGACAAGTATATTTATGAATCTATTCAATCCTAATATCATATCGTTCAGGCACTCACCCAAACTTCCCCAGGACTTCCGATTTCCAAACCTAGTAGGTGCCTCTTTTCAATTCGTTGAATCGTCAAGGCAAATGAAACGTTAAACCAAAGTGAGCTGGTCTGGATCGATCTTATACCCATCTATAGTTTTTTCTTCCATTAAAGAGTGATTTCTGACAAGTAGATATATTTATGACTCTATTCAATCCTAATATCATATCGTTCAGGCACTCACCCAAACTTCCCCAGGACTTCCGATTTCCAAATTTACATTTGTAGGCTTGGGACTCATCGGGCTTTGTCTCCCCAATGTACTTAAAGTATTCACTTTGTCTGATCCCATGCTTGAGATACTAACATTGATGTTTCCTCCATCTACTGAATCTCTGGCAGTTGGGGAAATTTCCTGAACAAATATTTATGCAAGTAACTACAAAAAATTACAATTCTACAAATGAAAATTTCCAATAATTTTATTATTCTCTCACGGTCGTGTAAACTTGGCAAGTCAGAGAGAAAAAGATTGCCAAACATGGAAATAGGACTTACTTGGGTTTTTTACATTTGTAGGCTTGGGACTCATCGGGCTTTGTCTCCCCAATGTACTTAAAGTATTCACTTTGTCTGATCCCATGCTTGAGATACTTACATTGATGTTTCCTCCATCTACAGAATCTCTGGCAGTTGTTTCACCGTCAACTTTAACAGGTGTGTACGTATCTTCCCCAATTATCTTTCGGTTCATAATCGATCTAAATCTTGTTGATCGTGGCAAGGTTGCAGATCTTTGCAGGTTCTTCAATTCCTCTCCAGATTTAGTGATGTGCATCATGGCATCCTCTTCTGTATCTTTGTATTGTATCTTGTCTTTCCATCTCTTGAGGCGAGACTCTGAATCCTGAGGTTCTAGTTTATTAACAGCAACAGATTGTACTTGCAAGGTATTTGGTCGTATAAGCTGTTTGCTAGGTATAAGCTCAGAGGTTGGCACACTAGCGGTTCCATCTTTTCTTCCAGCATTTTCTTCGTCAGTGTTCTTCCTATATCTTCTTGTACGACGAGCTGCAGAGAACCGATCAAACTGACCATCTCCCAAGGTAGCTTCATCTCCTAATTTCGGTTTCTTTTCAGCGAGGGCAGCTTTGTTCAATGCAAGTAACTTACGTGTAGCAGGAGGTGTTTCTATATTATCAGAATCAATTTCTATTTTGTCTGTAACACCCATGTCAGGAAATTGACCTTTACTTGATCCCAACGGAGGTAAAGTTGAACAATGTTGTTTGTCGCTAGGGGTTGAACTAATATTGATGACGGTGGTGTTGTTTGCTTTCTGATTGACGGTGGATCTTTTAGTCATGGTTCTTGGATCAGGAGCGTGAGATGGTCGTCTAATGTACACAGTCAAACTTTCGTCCCCTGTTTCCTGACCGAGCGCTCCAATGAAACCTTTTCTTTCTTCTTCAATAGCCTGAAAGTTGAATGATGAAAGAAAAACTTAAGGTAGGTAGTGTAGCTATTTGAAAATTACCCAAGGATTACACAATTCCACCTACGCCTGGGCATCATTTAGCAAAGCTTGGAACTGACCCATTATAAAATACAACATTTATGCATAAAATATATATGTACCTACGAGTTGGATGAGCCGACCAAGTTGATCTCATTTTGTAATTGCTCCACAGTTGTCCTGAGGGATGAGGAAAATACCAAGTAGGTATTACTGACTATCAAGGTAATCAGTAATGTGTGTCTTATTATTTTCTTCCTTGTTATTATGCCCTGCCTTATTATGAAAAGTATACCTACTTACAAAGCCTTTATAGTTGGGGCCTCTATAAACTAGGTACGTATTCTATGTAAAAATAATACAAAAGTATAATAACATAAGAATTACCTAATAGGTAAGTACATAATTATCTACTTACTTGGTTGCTTCTTCCAGGAATCCCATATCTTCAGTAAAGTTTAAAAGCTCCTTCCGTTTCTTCTCAGCTTGCTGAAAGAATAATAAACTCATGAATAAAATCAGCCTGGGTATTTTATTGTACCTTTGTATATCAAATAGATATTCTATTGACGGAAATCACGAGAGAATGGTTTTTGATCGTAGTTGGATGAAATTCAATTATGAGATTACTCCTATCTAAGTTCTTTCTGAGCTGAGATACCCAGAGGGATTTAATTTTCCAAATTTTCAAATACGTACAATTTTTGAAACTGTGAGTTGTCTTACCAGAGCGACATAGTGAATGAGATTCATGCCAGGTTTGTTAGCTCGGATGTCCGTCAGTTTCTGTAGAGAACTCAGCTTGACTCCTGCCGCATTGCCTGCATAACCACCCTGTAAGAAAAGCATAATGATGCAAGAAATATCTATTTCCACCCTGTAAGAAAAACATTAAAAGCAGGAAACATCTAAGTATATCTCACTTTAATGTAGGATCTTTATTTGAAGTGGCAGGATTTATTAAAATAATAAAAATAAAAAAATCGATTTATGTGTAAATATGTAGGGGAACCAAAAAGAGATGTTTTTATGGAAAGAAAATTAAAAACATTATAAGTATGCAAAGGAATTCATCTATGCAAAAGAATGGCAATTGACCATTAGGTCATTTTCCACGCGTCCCAATATTTTCCTACTTTGCCAGCTGGCTTACCACGACAGGCAGTCCGCCAGCATTCTATAAAGATGTTAGAACACAAAGCTATCCTGATCTGGAGATCCAAGCAGGGGGTACTATTTATCTCCGGAAATTCACTTTGGGACCCATCTTTACATGCAAAAATTTTACTTTCTTTGGTGTGGAAAAAATCTTTACATAAATATCCTGCCATTAGGTAAATAAAACGGAATGGAGGGATTGCAATGCAAATTGCCCTTGCTTGATGGTCTATTATTTGCCCATCCGCAAAGAGAACAAGTACCCTACATGAGGTAATATTATAACTCTACTTTTACATTTAAAGGTGATTGCAACTTACCGAATTGAGGAAATTCCCAGCACATATAACCATGTAGAGAACTTCTTGTAAGGCCTTGTTTGACATCAAATCTGGAAGAAAAATGGAAAATTGGTAATAAGAACTAATAGGTATGTATTAGTACTTAGACCTATGACCTTAGGAACATCAGTTTTCTGACATCATAAATAAATAAAATAAATTGACAATGGAAAAACAAACATACCTTCTCCAGCAACTATCATGGAATTGATGCTGGGTTCCAAATAGCTCATATTTGTGGCAAACTCTTCCTTCAGTAACATGCTTTCGATTCTCAGTTTGTAGCTGAAACAAAAATAATGGTCAAAGCAATGTTATACTTGATCGTCAAAAGGCGTCCTTTGGCCTTTTGGCAAAAAGGTTCCAAAAGCAAAGTAAGGCTACAAATCTTGATGGAAGACTCAGTAACTTTGTGAAGTTCCATGAAATATTGAAAGGAAAAGGAAATGAACCGAAAGTGAAAAGTAATAGTTATCATTTCCTTTCAACAAGACTACAAATATTATTAAAGCAAAAGGGTAATAGAAAGTAAAAATGAAATAAGGAAATTAAAAAGTACCTACTACCTAGACTTTGATAGAACACAACATGTAGTGTAGTAGACAGCCTTGTGCCCTACGTAAGAGGAGACCTTACTCTACATTTTCTGATTTTCTAAACACTTACTTGGGCACTTGAATGAGCTGCAACAAGAACTTTTCAGCGTTTCCAAGACGACTCTTGTCGCCATCGAAGTTGCGCAACATTTCCAATTCATCCAGCTGAGGTAATATTTTCAAAAGTCCGCGCAACTTTTCAGTTCCAATTTCGTCGTGATCGCCATTCTTGATCAGATGGATTATGTCTTCGTTGGAACTACGGAACTGTTTCAAGAAGATATTTACATTCAAGCTTCTCTTGCCGTCCAAAAGTAAAATCTGCAAACAGGAAGAATACCGATGACATTAGAATACTTCATGCTTACTCATTGCTGTCAAACTACCGTCAAACCAGGTCAAAAGTACACAGATCTAGCGAAATTAACAAATAATGAAAAACAGAATGAGTGAAAAGGGTTGAACTTGAACCAGTAGATAGGAGAGTCCGTTTCTCTAATGAAAAAATAGGTAATCATAGAGATCACTCATACTATTGATCGTCTTCAATCTCTCCTTTATTTCATTATGTAGCATTTTGTTCATACCTATAAAATAGTCTTTCCAAGTCATCTGGACGAACCTCCCTGTCGTTTACGGATTGAATCCGTAAAAGTAAATAGAATCAAACGCCCAAACTTTTTCTCGTCCAAAGCACAATTTATCGACAACCAATATCTTGGAGTTCTTACTGTCTACATGTGTATAGGAGATCCTAATTATAGAATCTGTATAATTAAAGATAATAACCTGAGATAGAATCCGTAAAAGTAAATAGAATCAAACGCCCAAACTTTTTCTCGTCCAAAGCACAATTTATCGACAACCAATATCTTGGAGTTCTTATTGTCTACATGTGTATAGGAGATCCTAATTATAGAATCTGTATAATTAAAGATAATAACCTGAGATAAAAACTGGCAGAGTCTAAGTTAATTGTTAATGATTAAACCTAGGCTAAGCATTGTAGGTATTGTTTGTCACTTTGTCCCATTAGTAGAGAGATACAGGGGTTTGGGCAAGTTTTGGAACGTCAAAAGTGCCAGGTTGATTGGTAAATCATACACCACTTATAGGAATGTTCTAAGAACGTTTTTGTGCTGTACCGGATATTTAACAGTATTCCAACAGAAGATCTCGTACTTATTCGCTTGGTCTAATACCGATCATTTTCCGTTTTTAGCAAATTGTTAACAGCGGCCCCGGGGCTAGGTAAAACTTCAATCTCGCTTACTGTATTGGGAAATGTGAAGGCCTGTTCGTTTTACTATTTCATTATGTTTGAAGTATAACTTGCATACTTTGCCAACAATGCCAATGAAGTTGTTGTAGACAAAAACAAACTTCACACTAGGGATACTGAACGTAGACGCTCTTGTCACAGGTATAATTACGATTGCCAAGTTTCCTCATAGTTATCGCTGAATAGAAATTGTAAACAAAAACATTTTGAGCCTGAGATATCTGACAAACGGTGAGATTAAAAATCAAACACGAATATGCATTAGCTTCCAAACAAAGTGACCTTTTTGAAAGACACAATCGAAGACTTTCAGGTTATATATTTATACAAACTGATATAGAAAAATAAATCACAATTTTTGTGCTAGAATTCAACTTGAGCCCACTTTTACAAATTGTCAACTAGTACAATTCGCCATTGCCAACAGAAACGTGAGCATACCTTGTTTCTACTCTCCTTAACTCACACCTAACAGGTTAACCTTGATTTCAAATACTTCGCGGTCACCCTGTATAAACCATCCTACAAAGTTATTTCTCAAAACTAATTATGCTCAGAGAACTCAGATAATATCATTGTTTCGACGTATTATCTCCTCTCATTTGTTCCTATATTTGTCTTTGTTCCCTATTCGAGGAGTTGTACTTAGAATGCCCATAGATCCACTTAAATAAACAAACATTGTGAACTACATTTCCTTGGAGGACAATTAGTTCATCCCTTTATTCCCATAAGAAATCGACTATTAGGCGTATTTTGTGCTGCTCAAGATCTGCAAAACGATTTTTTTATTATTATTATCTATTCTTTTCCAGGATACTTACTCCCAAAAACCTATAGGATTTATTATTATTATTATTATTTATTTAGCTTTTTATGGAATACTATAATAGCGATAATTTATTATTTTATACCCTTCAATGAGGGCTGGTCCCTACATTACCATTTTCTTACGGTGTCGAACATCATTGAACATGGATTAATTTCAAGATGACTTTGAATTTCAGAACTTCTAAGGTAATATTGTTTTCTGCCTGGCCGGCTCAACACATGAGAAGCAGAAGGGTAACATTATTCATGATATCACTCTGATGCGGTATTTAAATAAAATAATGAATATCTGTATCTTGTCAAGGGTGCTGAGGTGCTCAATTGCTCATTACTAAGGATCGAGCGTAGAGGTAGGGCTATCGTGTTGGGTGAATTCTACACTACATTATCTGATCACAGATGAATATCTGTATCTTGTCAAGGGTGCTGAGGTGCTCAATTGCTCATTACTAAGGATCGAGCGTAGAGGTAGGGCTATCGTGTTGGGCGAATTCTACACTACATTATCTGATCACATAGACTTAATACACAGATACTGCGGTATTACTATTGGATTTCAAAGCCAATAACAAGTATGTTGTAATGCTATTTTATTGTTATCATTTTGAACTTGAAATTTCCTGATTCCTTATGTAAAACGTTTGTTGAATCTCTTTACCACATTGTCATTGTTACGACAAGCAAAGATCTGTCAATTGTTATTGGTAGTACCAGTACCTACAATTGATAAAATACAGAGGCTCACTCGGTAGAAACCTTTGTATGAGAAGTTTGTTACCTTGCAATTTCGGGAAAGGTTCCAAGAAAATATAATAGAGCAATCAACTTTGTCTGGAAAATATTCAATCCTTATAATAATATTAATAATACAACCATTATTAAAAGTAACATTTGCGAATTTTGATCAAACCATTTTTACTTCCCACCAATCATTATGGAGCCATTAAAATCAGTACCTGACTGCTTAACTCAATAAACGAAAAATCAAGTTTCAAATTGACTGCGCCCTTGAGAGATACAAATCAATAATTTTGTCAGGAAAAGGAATCACCGCGACTGGTAGGATATCGATTTGGTTTATTACAGCTATCAAATTTAAAATATGATCATTGGATTATGATGGATTGCGTGTATTGTTTTGATCTCAGAAGGCTACTACTTCTGCAGGCCGGTAACTTGCGCCAAATGTCAAGTTCAAGTCTATAATACAAGAATGGTCCATTCAATCTCAATATACACCTATTATTGCTAGACCATTCATCATTCTCTTCGGTCACTTCAACAACTTAAGAGGAATTCTTGACGTGCCAACTGTCGCGTAATACATTCGAATTAGCAACCTTTGAATCAAAAGGCAATATTACACGGTTGTCTTTAGCTAGAACAGTGAAAGAATTCCTGATAGGGACGAGTTTCTTCAATAAAGGCTCTTCAAAATGAACAGTAAAATTGAAACTATTCAATAATTTTATTTGTGAATGAATATGGGAAGTCGGGCACCTATACTAAGATAGAAGATAGACCAAAGATCGAAAACTTTAGCTATGTTATCATTTTGAACTTGAAATTTCCTGATTCCTTATGTAAAACGTTTGTTGAATCTCTTTACCACATTGTCATTGTTACGACAAGCAAAGATCTGTCAATTGTTATTGGTAGTACCAGTACCTACAATTGATAAAATACAGAGGCTCACTCGGTAGAAACCTTTGTATGAGAAGTTTGTTACCTTGCAATTTCGGGAAAGGTTCC